>NC_077227.1:632254051-632256551 GCF_027887165.1 Monodelphis domestica
TTTGAGAAGGTAAACTCTTCAAAAAAAATTGTCTTGCTTTCCTCTTCACATTACCTATTGCTTTGCACACAGTAAGTATTCATTCATAGAGTTGTTCTCCTTTGTTCCACAGTGTAAAATTCAAGAACAGTGAATAGAAAAGTCAAGGAACTGGATTTTGGTTCCATTTAAGGACAAACTGTCCCAAAATTAGAGCTATCCATATATTAAAAGAGGTTGCTTCAGGAGTTAATGGGTGCCCCCTTAACTAGAGATCTAAAAGTAAAGGCTATCTGAACAGCTGTCAGAAATATTATAGAGAGGATTCCTGAGCATTTATAAGTTAGATGGCCTTTGATGTCTTCTGACACAAATTCTATGATTCTGAAACTGTTAGCCTAAAATATACATTTCATAGAAATAGAAATGCCTTTTAATTTTATACTCATAGTGATATCTCCCTAAATGATGTATTTTTAACTTTTTACTTTGCCATGTACTGGAAGTAAATGAAAATAGTATTGTATAAAGAAATATATCATGCAGCAAAGTATCTAAGGGATGGAACTGAAACATAATGTACAACTGGGCATGTTTGTCTTAAAAAACAAATACTGGCATTATTTATTTTATATAAGAACTTAAGAATGCAGTTCACCAAATATATGTGTGTATATATATATAATATGATGTATACATCAGCAACTATCACAAAACTATAGTACTTTGATGAGATTTAAAACATATATTTATTATTTTTTTTAAAAACCCTTACCTTCCGTCTTTGAGTCAATACTATGTATTGGCTCCAAGGCAGAAGAGTGGTAAGGGCTAGGCAATGGGGGTCAAGTGACTTGCCCAGGGTCACACAGCTGGGAAGTATCTGAAATCACATTTGAACCCAGGACCTCCCATCTCTGGGACTGACTTTCAATCCACTGGGCTACTCATCTGCCCCCTAAAACACATATTTAGATACAGATGCAGCAAGTGATTGATGGTGGATACTGAACTGGAGTCAGGATATCTTGAGTTCAAGTGGCACCTTTGACTCCCACTGGCAGTGTGACTCTGGCAAGTCACTTTAACTTCTTAGTACTCTCTAAGACTATATGTTGCAGAGAAAGTGCTAACTTATATTGTTATCGAGAGTTCCAGGAGCTATCCAGGAGTTCCCTGTACCAATGAGATAATAAATCCATTTGTTAACCCTACATGAAGATATATCATGAGCAATCTGCCCTTTATGTAAAAAAATTTTTTTTTCCAAAAGAAACCATTATGACCCTGAGCTCATAACTCTTTTTGTGATAGGTTCAAGTCTAAAAACTTCCTGTCTTGTCTTTGACTTCTTAAAGTTCAAAAAGATACTGTAGGGGGTTATTAAAGCCCAAGGTTGCCTTTATTGAACAAATAAGCATGATTATCTTTCTTATAATTTCTTTTTTTTTTTTGAACCCTTTCCAAGGGAAGTTCAAGGGAAGAGAATATGTTGTCACTAACATGGTACTATTAGAAAAAGTTCAATATTCCAGAATGCTATAAATTGAACTGGCAGAATGATGAAATGAACAGCAGTGACTGGTAGGGGGGAAAGGACCACTATGAGGAAGTCAGAAGAATGATGTGGAATAGCTTAGAGTAGCCATGAAGAAAGAAAAACTAGAAGTTAGCTGTGGAAGCATGGATGGCAGAAAACAAGTACAACTTTTGGTAAATGGGGATAAGGATACAGTATCTTAATCATAAGAATAACAATCACAATGCACTCAACTTGTGAAGACCTCTCTATTGATAGTATGATGTTATTTCTTGCTATTAGTCTTAGGTTCAAGTCCCATTTATGCCCTTATCTGTCTTATAATAAACATGTTTATGTCTAAAATGCTTTTTGCTTGCCTCAAACTCTAGCAGGGGAGCTGCCTTGAATACATTAGAAAGGAGCTAAATTCAGAAATTTTAAAAGGGACAAAGAGAGTCTCTTTGGATGGAGACAAGACATGAGTTATATGAGTATTAATCATTGAAAATCTTCTGAGATCAAATTTGTTATGCCAGAACAGAGGACATGAGTTCCATATACCTAGAAATGTCTCTTAAAAGTATCCCTTCTTGAAACCCTCTCCTTTGGTTTTTCTGTGTGTCACACAGAGGCGTGTCCTACCTCTGACCACTCTTACTCCTATGATGCTTCTTCCTTAGCTTGCTCCCTAAATGTGCACATTTTCTAAGCTTCTTCTTTCCCCCAGTGACCCAATTCAATTTCACAACTTCAACTAGGACCTCAGTGCAAATGGGACCTAAATTCATCCTACAATGTGTATATTCTACCTGGATGACCCATCAATATCTCAAATTTTTCTAAAACCATAACAATCACTGACCGCCCTCCAAAAAAGTTTTTTTTTTAAATTTTCTAATAGTAAAGCTATTACTATTGTCTTAAGTACAAAGAATAAACTCTCCACAATCATCTTTCACTCTTTTTCTTTTGGCTCCACATCCAATCAGAAACTGTCTT
>NC_077227.1:634360595-634475595 GCF_027887165.1 Monodelphis domestica
GCAGAGAGAGGCTGAGATCTTCGCAGGGTAAAGATCCTCGATTCCTCTGTGTCATATCTGAGGAGCATAGAGGACAGGCAAGGCAAGGCAGGCAGTTTGAGACAACAGCAAGAGAAGGAGGGGATTTTTATTTATTTTTTAACCTGTGCTGATGGAGGGGTAGCACTTACAAACCGGAGGAGCAACAATCACAGTAACACGATAGCCATCTTACCTGGTGCTCTGATGCCCATGTGTTGTTGGCCATCCATTACGAAACCTCCCATTGGTTGTCCATCTGGGTTATAGGGTGTTCCTTGACTTACTATAAAAATGTAGAACATAGCTACTTACTACCGATTTTTATGGAAAGAGATGAGAAGAGTAAGACAGAAAGAAGGAAGGGGGGGGGAGAGACAGAGACACAGACAGAGAGACAGACAGAGAGACAGACAGAGAACACACTGAACGGTATTTCTGCTTATTGATGTAAAGGCGTAACTTCAAAACTAAGCTAAAATTCTCCTTATGCTCCCGTAGCAGAGTGCTAGGACTAAAGCGTCAAGGTTCTATTGACAGCTAAGCTTTAGAAACTTTGTTTGGATTTTAATTTGGTGAACATATAATAGGTGTTGAAAGAAAAAAAATATCCAAAATGAATGAACATGACGAGACACGTTTGGGCTCAGAGTGATACTTAACATACTTTCAGAGACTGCTCTATTGAGATGAGAGAAGGCATTTTTTTTTTCTCCCAAGAAAGTGTAAGACCAACATCAACCTCAGGAAATGTGTTCCTGTTGATCTTACTGCTTTATCATGACACTAAAACAAATCCTGGAATGAAGGTGCTTCTTGGAGGTTTAGCTCTAGAAGCCAAGATCTCAGAGCAGGGTTGGTATTTTACGCTTCTAGTATAAATAGCTTGAAGAAAACAAGAAAACAAAACAAAAACCACACACAGACACACCTTAAACCCCAAAGGATGGATATGAATAGGGCTAGAGAACCCAGAACCTTGGATTTGTACCACTACCTGAATTCTACATTTTAACCGCACATTAAAAGCTGGCTTCAGAAGTAAACTGCCTTGGGTTATTAAAGCACATGAAGCTCTACCTCATTGAATGTCTTTGAACTTTACTGAGTCCCACAAGCGATCCTGACCCCTTTGCCCTTTTGACAGGTAATAAAGTTTACAGCAATTCCACACCAAGCCATGCACCAGGGAGTGGTCATAGTAGCAGAAAGAGCTGGGAAGGAAAACTCAAAAAAAAAATAACATTAATATATATCGAATGTGTACAAAGAATCCTGTAACTGAGCATATAATTTAATCGTTATTTTTCTCTATTTGCTTTTTTTTCCTCCAAATATTTTAATGATGTTAAATTGATTAGTGTTGTTATGAAACGAGACTGGTTTAATTTTAATTGTCAATCACTCCCAGCACTCATTCCCAGTTTATTTACCAGGTAATGGACCTCCCGGTGAATGGCTTGAGGATGGTTTTCGCTTGCGTGACTTGAATACAGTTACTATGGGGGACTTGCCTGCTCGATTGGACTGGTCTATCATGGGCTGAACTATTCTTCTTCTAGCATTAATAAACCTGTAACAAAAGAGTAAAGTAAATCGTTATTGCATGTTTTTGTTGCTTTGTTGCATTTTTAAAGGAGAAAGAAAAGAATTCAGCTATGGCCAAGGCTAGGCTTTGGTTCCCTTGGCTAGTCTATGTGCAGTTTCAAATGCTGCAAAACCTATAACCCCTGGTGACCTTTGAGCATACAGGCTTGGGGTTTCTGAGTTGATTTATGTTTGCCTGCTTTTACCACAGTTGGACACTTCCATTTCATCTTTTCATGGGGGAATTAGCAGAGTTTTCAGGAAACAATGCTAGCCACCACTCTTTTCAATTCAGAGGGGGAAAAATTGGTCTAGATAGGGAGATGTTCATAAGGGCATCTGTTACCTCTCCTAATTAGTGACATTTCTATCTTATGTTCTCTGGCCTCCTTTTACAATTTTTATCAAAACCTTCCCTACCTCTTGCAAACCTAATTCTATTTTAATGCCCACTATTAAGATAATGAACTGAGATGGCAGAACACCATCAAATGAGAGAATGTCTGGAGTTTTATCACCACTAACTCACACTGCTGGGGACTTCAGAGAAATGCATTCCTTGAAGAGATTTCTTGGGTTTTTTTTTTTTTTGCTCTTTATGCAAAGTCTGAGGTCAAGGCGAGGTCATAGCTATACAGTAATTGAACTTATAATCCTGCTTTCTCCAGCTAGCGCAGAAAATTTATAACAAACATCTTGTTAGAACATAATTATTGTGCTACTAGAAAAAAATGGCTAGTTATTTAAAAATAAAAAGTGGTTAAAATTTGCTCTTCAAGATTATAATAGTGACATGTTAACTCTAAAGGTACTCTTAGAGTGCTAACTAAATGTGATAAAAATTAAAAACTGAATTCAAGGAATGAACAAGATACATTGGATTCTGAAATTGTAAATGCTTTCAATTCTCAACACAGTTTTGAATACATAAAAAATGAGCAGCACATAAAAATATACAATGAAAAGTTTAATAATGCACTATTAATAATTAAAGCTGCCACCATAGTCCAGTATGAATTCCAGTCTGTAATTCTGCTATTCATAATTCGTCCACCTCACAAGGGAAAATGGTACCTAAATAGAGAGCCATTATATCGACTGAACATATGTTTCTTAAAGTAGAAATTCATACTCCATGACACTTATAGTTTCCAAGTATCTTGGATCTTTTATGTTCTTTTATTTCCTGAAAAGTAATTAAAATAAAAATGAGAATGAAATCTAACTAAAATGTAATGTTTTAGTGGGACAAACTTCTTGACTGGCTATATGTACTGTATCAATTCTTGTAAATGTTGTCCCTGAACTGCTAATAAAAATATTTTAAACATAGATCTACAACAAATTGTGTTGCAAATCAGTTTATCATTATCTTGTATAAGCCATGAAAATTGGAATCATGTGAGCAGAAGGTTAGATTAATTCTCCATTCTCATTATAAGCACAGGTGTAGCACAAACACCATGTGAAATAACTAATTAAAATGGGGGGGAAATCTGCTTTTTCATTAGCTATCTTGGGTGCATGACCAATCTGAAAATTATTTAATATTAATACTCTGCATATAGCAAAAGCAATTTTCATAGTCACTAACAAAAGTAATAGAAGTTAAAAAACAACCTATTTGTGGCATTGTTGATCATCTATAAGCTGCTAGAGGGCAGGGATCTTGTCTGCACAATTTACCTAATATATTACTTGGTCCACAGCTATCCATAGCAAGCATTTAATAAATGTAATGTATAGTGAAGATTTATATCCCACCTATCTTTACAATGCTCCCAGCATTGGGAAGATTTTATTGATCAATTGGTTTTTATCTAATTAATCCTAGGGATGCTCCTGTGAGTCGGGTAGGAAACATTTATAAATATGTTCATGGTAGTGCCTGATGATTTATAAAAAAAGTTGTATATGATAAAGTTGATAGTACCCATCAATAAATTACCTGAATGGCTTTTTCCAGTTTCTGCACTTACACAATTCACCTCCTTTTGTACCAACTGAATAAAGGTGACAATGGTTGAACTGATAAGGATTGGCCCATTCCCATGACCATGATGGCATCCTTTTCTTTCCAACTAATACAACCACCCTCAAAATCTCATGTCCCCACTGCCTTTCTCCATTAATGTTATTTGCATTCAATCTTCAATTAATTTAACATAAGTTCTAAACTCATAGGATTCACAGATATGATGTGTGGTACATGCTGCCACGCTCTAAAGAAATACACAGATACATACATATGTTCAACATGACCATTTTAGCAAAGAAAGATATGCCTTTGTAATAGCAGTTTTTTTATGAATCTCTTAATTGAGAAACACTTCCCTCCAAATCTGAAAATTCTTTCAAATATCCTTCATTTAATGTGAAATTGGTAAATACAAATAATTATAATATTTACACTTCTATAAATAAATCATTACTTGATCAATTGTCATCTTAAAAGTAAAACCATTAATTAAGCAAATAAATAGAAGGAACAGATTTGTTTTATATGTGAATCCATTAAATGAAACCCATAGTATCCCTGGATCTCTTTCACAACCATCATAAGAATTAACCTCCTTAATGCACAGTTTCTTAAACATTCTCATAGGTACTTTGTGTACTTAAGTACTGCTATAACACAATCATGGGTTTAGTTCGCTTCAGGGTGAATTCATATACAAAAACATTTTCCTTCTGGGCAAAGTAATAAAATGGCATTCTTGCTCCTCCCACTAGAAGTCAAACTGAGGTCAGCTCCCCATCCCTGTATCTGTTTAAATAAACTGGTCCAGCTGTTTGTTTCCAAAATGCCCTTTAACCTTCTGTCTCATCCTCCCTGCCTTTGTAACAGAATGCTTTCCTTTGCATTGGTGTAGAAGCTACCACAATTTTTTTTTTGAAAACCAAACAACAAAAAACTTCCTTAAAGTTTTTTGTGAGCCCAGTTAGTTTACAAACATCAACAAATTCATATGCCTCCTTGTTGTCCTTGGGGATAGAGGGAGAACGCACCAGAGTACCTTTCCCAAACTTACACATATAGCTCTTAATTAAGACTGCTCACAGATGTTTATATATAGTGGTACCCATGCATATGAGGACATTTTGTCATGTGAACCCAGGGATAAACTCTGCTCATCAATGGAAGAAAATAGTCTGGTGCAGTGACTCCTCTCTGCCCCAAATGAATATGCAATAAAGTAATAGTTGGATACAAAAGTGTCATAAATTAATTTATAGCCACAAATATACATAAAAACACCAGTCACTCTAAGTCTGAGTTTCCCATGCCACCTCTCTCTTGTTGTGAAGTTCTACAGTTTAGAAAACTTAGAGGAAAAAAAAACCAAGAAACTTTATTCCATATGTTTTATAGTTGTTGTTCAAACCATAATCTCAGTCGACCCCAGGTGCCCAAATTCAGAATTTGTTAGTTTTGCTCAAAGAGGCTGCCATATTTATAAACTGACTATGAACATGTACTTTTTGTTCCTTATAATTCACAGTGGATAGTGATGTAGTGAGTAGCTAGAACAAAGTCAAATGCTCTAAAAGCAGGCTTCTTTGACAAACTCTAATTGCTTGTGAAGCAGCTATTCACATATTGGCTTTTCACAAACTGAATAACTTGAATGTCAAAATGGGTTTTCTTTGAGAAAAAAAATCTCAAAGTACTTATTTTCACTTTTAAAAACACACTTTGTAAAACTGGAACAAATGATATAAAATAAGAAGATTCTCTAGACAGCAAAAAATTCTGAACCAGAGAGTTTGTTTCCCTTCTTTTATACTACTATGGCTTAAATTTCCTTCCTAAAATAAAACACAAAGCCAAAAAATGCATAAAGAACAAATCAGTTAGGTTTATAAATTCACTCATGTCAAAGTTGGTTCGTATATGATCCTTTCTACCTAGTGACCATTTAATAGAATTGTATCTTATGGCATGTGTGTGGGTGTATTCTATGCTACGTAAGATACAAAATTCTTTTAAAATAGTTAATGCAACTTAATGGAAAGATTGCTAGAGTCAGAGTCAAGAGTACCTGGGTTCAGATCTTGGCCATTAACAAATCAATTCATATCTTTAAGCCTCAGTTGTCTGATCTGTTAAATTATGAATAATACCTTATTGGGTGTTATGAGGATCAAATAACATATGTAAAGTATTCTTAGAGTACTATATAAATATCAGTTGTAATAAAGTTGAAAAATTCCATAGTCTCTGCTTTCAAGGAGTTGAAGGTTATAAATTGGGTAAGATCTCAAAGATATCAGATTTAATACCTTCTGGAAAAAAATCCATTTTATCTAGTAAAGGTGACTGGTAAAAAAACATCTTAGTTGGCACATCAAAGGGGAAAAATTGGACTTTAAACAGAAGAAATTTCTGAACAAAGGAAAAATCAATTTTTAAGTAAGAGAGGTATAGTAGATATGTATTGGCCTCAGATTCATCAATAAGCATCCATAAGGCACTAAAATAGGTAATCAAGATATCAACATAACAGAAATTTCTTTTGGTCTTTGTCCCCAAGGGGCTTACAATCTATCTAGGGAAGATAGCACATATATGATATACACACAGGCATTCATTCATATATGACATACATATTTATATTCATATATAACATGCCTTTTTCACACAATAAATACAAAGTAATTGGGAGGGGCGGGTATCAACAAGCAACTATGGGAAATAGGAATTTAGAATATAGAGTTAAATCTTGAAATACTCTAAGGATTCTAAGAGGTAAAGGTGAAAAGGCATAGAGGACAGCTAAAACAAAGGCATGGAAATGGGACATAGAATACCATGTGATAAGGCTTGACATTGTAATGTATGCCTGCAATCCCTTCAACTTGGAAGATTAAGGTTGTTGGATCACTTTAAGTTTGAGTGTTCTGAGCTTCAGTGGAACTAAAGCCAATCAAATGTTCACATTAAATCTATCATCGATATGGTGGGCTCCTGGAATGAGGGAACCATGATGCTGCCTAAGGATCAGTGAGGTTGCCCAGGATGGAAAAAAAGTATGTCAAAACTTCCAATGAATGCCTGATACATTTCTAGTCTGGACAAGGGAAGGAAGGAAGGACGGACGGACGGACGGAAGGAAGGAAGGAAGCAAGGAAGGAAGCAAGGAAGGAAGCAAGGAAGGAAACAAGAAACGACCAATTTTGCTATATTAGAATGTGTGTGAAAGAGAATAAAGTTTAATTATTAATCAATAATTGTTAAGCACCTATTACATGCCAGGCATTGTGCTTGGTTTTGCCAATAACAAATATAAAGAATGAAATCATCCCTATACACAAAGTGTTTATGTACTAAATTGGGTAAAAAGGGGCTGGATTCCTGTGCCAAATAAGAGTTAATACAAGGACTTCCAAAAGCTATTAAAGCTTATAACTATACTAAGACTTTGGGGACATCTTGTATTTGATCTTTCAAGAAATAGACAGCCTCTCGAGTTACTACTTTAATTTTTTCCCAGTGCTCATTCAATACTTAAAAATGTTTCTGTTTTTGATCACATGCATACTTTTCTAATCAAGACCCAGTGATAAGTAGCTGTCTGAACTTGACCTTTGATTTCTAGTTCATTCTTCCCATTTTGCCCTATTCGCATTCAATGCTTGGATACCTAACTTTTGTTTCTTCCAAGAAAAAGCAGGGATAAGGATAATGTTTTCATTTACGAAGCAATTTAAAAAACAGTATTCAACCTTGGTTACACATCTAACCACAAGGTACATTTTCCTAGTTTTATATTCTATGGCAGATGACATCTTTCATAAATATCTTCTCTTCTCATACTTCTTCTCATGGTACCTTTCAAGGTCCTTCTGTAATCCCTGCTGATGTTGAAAAGCAAATCATACTTTCAAAATTGTTTTTATGATTCCTAAATAAATTCTGTTTTATTGAGCTGTATATATAGCCTTGTTTCGCTATCATGGTCACCAAAAGGCTAAGTTGGCTTCTTGATATACTTCCTCAAAGCTTTTTTGTTTTTCAAGATACATTTTGATTGGGTGTATCCTACCTTACCCATTCAATCTCTCTAAGAAAAAAAAATCCTAACATTCCCAGTCTCTAGCCCCTCAGAAGTTTTCATACACTATTCCATATAATTTCTCATAAATGTGTGTGACAGAGAGAGAGAGAGAGAGAGAGAGAGAGAGAGAGAGAGAGAGAGAGAGAGAGAGAGAGAGAGATAGGTGAAGGAGTTTCATCAGGGTTGTTATTAAGTCTTGAAAACCTCAACATCTCAATGATTTTGAAACAACTTAACATACCTGATGAGTCTTGACTTATGAAACCTAAGAAAACACATTATTTCTATGCCATGAAAGGAAATACCACTGTTGAGAGTTTTTTTTTGTTTTATACCATGTTTCATTCCAGAAAGTATAATTTATAATTAATAGTTCTTTTTGACTACAATTACACATATTTATATACATTAATAAAATATACCTCCATACATTTTAGTAAGAATGCAAATAAGTTACAACAACAAAATTAAAGCCTGCGATATGATTTGTATACCTAGTAAAATAATATTTCAGAAAACAATACCATATATTCTTTAGTCACTACTAAAACAAATACCCTCTTTAGGAAAAGTTTTCACTTTTACTTTAAATAAAAATGTTCTCTTACGTGAAAACAAGAAAAAAATAAGCCTCAAGAACTTCTGCTGAAGTTACTAAAAAAACTTTTTATTTTAAAGTTAGTTAACACACTTAATGACCCATAACTAGCAGGCATTATCATCCAAGTTTTCTGTACTCCCTTTCTTTGTGAAATAGGGCTTCAAGACACTCAAGAAAGTTGACTCAATTTCAAGTCAAACCTTATGAAATCATGTTTTTGGCAACATTTCTAGCTTCCTAATATCCTCCAAACTTCAGACAATTCCAAGACTGTAATATATCACTGACAGTGCTGGAGGGAGATTTGAAGGGGAGAAGAGATAGGAGGGGTTGGAGGTGGGGCACAATGAAAGAAAACAGCAGGGAGGGAAAGAGGAAAAGAAGATATGTTCTACTACTCACTCACTTTAGAAATACAGTACTAGAATTTACTCAGATCACAGACAATCCATCAATCAGAGATATAAGATGATTTCCCTTGAAGCTCAGTTTTGCTTTTTTGGCATTAATGGACTCGAGTATTTAGCAAATTATCATAGGAAAGAGTAGAATTATGTCAGACAATAAAGAAAATTAGCTACGTGTAAAATGCTCAGCCAGACAACGAATTTTTGAAAAGAACTAAACGACTGACATATTTGATGTAAAGTCATTTTAAAAATACTTATACTGCTCTTCATTTTTGGGTTTTGAAACCTTAACTCTTTTATTACTTCGTATTATACATCTTACTTGAATGTAAGACAAAAAACATTATTTTATTCTTGAAATCAAAGTCTAATTCATCTTTTTTTTCCTTTTTTTATAGGAAATCAAACTAGCTCTTATTTTTTTAATAGTGGGAACCCTTCTTAACAATGCTTTTCTCTCTCTTTCAACCCTCATTTGGAATCAGAGGTGAGAGTGGATAAGAAGTACATATAATAAATTTACTTATAATAATGGAATATATTTTATCTTAAAGCATGCCCAAAGATCATTTTGAACTGTAACATTGAAGGTTTTCTTAGTATAATATATTAGCGATTTAGACACTAATTGTATTAATAAATTACTGAATTTTTCTTTTACAGAAAATACTCTAATAAAACAATCAGAACCAAAGTTTTGTCCTTAGCTTTCTGCTTGTGACTGTACAATATCTCCTTCAGCAAACTCATTTACTTCCATGACTTCACTTACCACTTCTATGTGTAAAAGCTCTCTTAAGTTTGTCACTCCAACTCCTGTAATTGCCTAATGAAACCTTTACCTGAGTCTGATGAGACCCTCAACCTCTACATGTCCGAAATTCTCTTCTCCCCTAAACTTTTTCTGTTCTTATAATATCACTCCAGCAGTCAATCTGTATCTCAATGTCAAGTCCATGAGATCTTTGACCCTTTCCCCCCCTCATTTCTCATATTCAATCATTTACCTATTAATTCTATCTCTGTAATGTCTTTTACATTCACCCCAGAATTCATTTCTAGTTCTACCTTCACCACCTTTATTAGTGTCCTCATTACTATCCATTTGGACTAGAGTAATATCCTCCTAACAGGTCTTCCCATTTCCACGCTCTTTGCCTTCCAATCAATCCTATACTGCTGCTAGAGAAATCTTCATTATGCATGGATATCTTCATGTCTCTCCTCTGTTTAAACTCTTCAATAGCTCTGTATTGTCCAGATTAATTATAAATCCCCCTCATAATTCAGTGGCCCACTCCTTTTCCATACTTATGTTATTGCTATATATGCTATATATTCTGACCAAATGGTTTGAGGAATCCATGTCTTATCTCTTGTGCATCTCTTGCAATCTTCTTTCCTCTTTTTCACTTTCAGATTCCTCTCTACCTTTAAAGGCCAATTTGAAGAGGCAATATTGCTTAATGGAGAGAGCACTGGATTTGGGGTCAAAATGAGTTAGGTTCAAATACTGTCTCAAGTGCTAATAGCTATTTGTTGTGGTTAAGCTGTTTCAGTTGGACCTTATTCTTCTTGACCCTATTTGGGGTTTTCTTGGCAAATATTGGAGTGGTTTACCATTTTCTTCTCCAGCTCATTTCACAGATGAAGAAACCAAGGCAGAGTTCGGTGATTTACCCAAGGTCACACAACTACTAATTATCCAAGGTCATATTGGAATTCAGAAAGAGGAATCTTCCTGACTCCAGGTCCAGTACTCTATCCACTGTATAACCTAACTGCCCACATCTTATTAGTTATCTGACCCTACAAATCACTTAAATTTCTTGAACCTCAGTTTCCTGATCTGAAAAATGAGGAAGTTGGACTCAACAGTCTCTAAGATCTCTTCCACATTTAAATCAATGATCTTATGATCACACACCACCTTCTCCAAGAAGTTTACGGCTCTAAAGTTTGAAGATACCTCAAAGGCTGTAGCTAACCCTTTCACTTGAAGATAAGGATACTGAGGTCCAAAGAGCCCCAGTGACTTATCCAAGGTTATATGAACTGAATTTGAACCCAGCTCCTTTGACTTCCAAGGCAGTATTCTTTCTCCAGTATCACAATACTTTTCAGCCTTCCCTGATCTACCATATTTGTAAGGGCCTCTCCTCATGGAGATAGAAGAGTACTTCATTTGGAATCTATAGAAAAAAAATAACAATGACTGACATTTACATGGAGTTTCACAAGCTTAGTCAAAACCTGCTGTCAAGACCACGTGCACTTCTACCTTTTACCTTTTCCCCTCAAACACAGGCCTTTGAGCCTATCCAGTCCAAGAAATAGCTTCCCTGACTAAATAATATTGTTGCCATTTTTATAACCCTTCCAAGTTTACCAAGCAACAGCCTTGTGGGGAAGGGAGTTTGAATAAGATCATCCCCATTTTATACAGGTTTGGAAAGCCATCTGTCTGCCAAGTTTTACCTAAAGTGATAGAGCTAGCAGATGATAGCTCCAGGACTCCAACCTAGCTTGTCTGATTCCAAGTTTCTTCTGCCAAAACACGTTGCTTCTTAGCTAAACACAACTTAGCCAGGAAAGCTAGACTATCTGTTTTGGCTGTCCCAGGTAAAGCTCCTCAGACTTCTCAGCTCCAATCTGTTTTCTATTTTACCATGATTATTTTTCTAAATCATTTGCCATGACTTTTCCCCAAACATACACATGTTTCCCCCCTCAACGCATAGAAAAATTCTGTTTCTTCCTCTTCAAAAAAATCTCAACATTTGAGAGCTGAAATGTCCATAAGAGTCATTTCCTCTGAAAGTCAACCGAGAATTCTCTCTCCCTAGCCTCCCCCAAAGTAGGCATTTAGCTATTGCTCAAGACCTCTGAAATAGAGTGAAGACACCTGACTACATCTCCAGTGAAGAGTTCTCTTACTGGCTTTATTTGTGAATAATTTGATTATCCATTCTTAATGAAGTAGCTAACTAACAGTAGACAAAATCTCAAGAATTAAGCTATTGCAAAGATGGGAAATGTTGACTTAATTGTCTCCTCACACTAGTTATTTATTCTATAGAGGCCAATTTTCCAAACCAATTTGGCTATGGGATACTTTAAGGTTGAACATACTGAAAATCCATAAATACAGGTAGGATTTCCTGGAACTAGAAGCACCCAGAAAGGGGGTCGGGTAGGTATATTTTGAGGTAAAATACAATAAATTTAGCCTAATTTCCTCCTGAAAATTACCCACATATACAATTCATATTTTTATAAAATCCAAAATATTACTGTTGCTTAAGGAGCTCAGCCCATACATGGGATGAAGTTTTATCCAAAGTTAAATAAAAAACCTAGACGTAGAGTCGGGGGGGGGGGGGATTATTTTTAAATTCCAGCCTTGCCAAATAGATGTGTGATCCTAGGAAATTCACTTAACCTCTCTGGGCTTCAATTTTCCCACCTGCAAAATGAGAATTTTAGACTATATATTCTGTAAAGGTCTTTCCTAGATTGAAATTCTATGACCTCCTTTTCAGTGTTACACATTCCTCATATTTTTTTAGCATTAAGTTTGTTTCTATTCTCAGAATGTCCAGTGTCTACCATTCTGAAAGGTCAATTCCTCGTGTTCCCCAAGATAGTATCTTTTTAACCCAAGGCCAAAACCTTTTTCTCACAGTAGCCATCATCTCACTCTCTTGGCTAAGTCCCACTTGGGCAAACCCCTATGGCTACCTGGTAACCCTTGTACCCTGTGATGCAACCAAAGATAAAAGGTCTGTTCCTTATTCTAGAAACATTGCTATTCAACCTTCACCTCAAGCAGATTTACTTCTCAACTTGCATAAACCCTTCCTCCAAAAGGAGAGTCTTCTGTCTTCCTCCTCTCTGTATATTCATTAACATCATCATCACTAATGATAAAACAGAGAAAAAATGATAAACAGAAAAAAATATATAATTTAATATAAGCATATATCTTTTTGTTCAATAATGCCTTCTCTAGTGTGGAGAAAGAAAGAAGGGTGGGAGATACTTGGGAATTTTAATGTAACAAATAAAATTTAAAAATATGTAATAATTATTACTAACATCAAAATTTTTTTACATGTCCCTTTGTTATATTTCCCAAAGTACCCTAGTTCCATTGAATAAAGCTTAGCATGTAACTTTATAAATAATATCTTTATTTCTGAAGGTATAATGGAATATGAACATGTTATCTATTCTAATAGCTATAGATTTCTTAGAAATGCAAAATATGCAAAGATACATAAGTCATTTGTATGCTTTATTCTGTTAATGAAGGCAAGTTATTATAATAGCCTGACTCTTCCCTTTATATTTCAAAACAACATATAGCATATCTAAAACTGGGCTATCTTGTCCTTCCTTGCCACACACACCCCTTTTCTGTTTTACAAATGAAGAATCTAAAGTTTAAGCAGGTCAAGTGGTTTCTCCAAGGCCATAAAAACAAAAAAGAAAACTAGGATTTGAACCCAAGCTCTTGGACTCCAGAAACAGTTTCCTTTCCGTTGTACCACAATTTATCATTTTCTCTTTGTGATGAACATAACATCTGAGCAATATTTGGTCATGGAAATACCTTTCCCCTCTTCTTTGGGCAGATAAGATCTTTCCAATTTCTCTTCAAATATAATCTCCATCCCACCATTCCTGGATAAACAAACCAGGATGCATTCTTTGTCCTCTTTCCTAGATCCCTGGATTTTTCTTTATCCCTTCTTCTCCTTTGTATAAAACAACTTTTGTTATTATAACTCTTATGTCAACAATGACCCAAGAAATGGATCAAACAGATGTGTGGGGAAGCAGGTACTGTAATCTGTCTAGCAGCTCATGTCCCAGGAACTAATAAACAACTGCCCTGTAGCAATCAACTCCACTTCATTAGCCTATTCTATATCTGAACTAATTTTTTTAATTTTCAAAGTAGATTTCAAAAATTTTATTCAATGTTTATCATTTTAATTCTAGAGTTATGCTATTTTAAGAAACTACTGATTTCAAAAATTCAATATTAAGCCCAATCTCACTTTTGGAAAGAGATTAAAATCCCTCTGGGGTCATTAGAACTAAGTTTAATTCCCAGGGTTAATAATTTTGTGCCTTAGGAAAGTAAGGAATTGTCCCCTTCCTTATCCATAGAATCTCATATTTTTAGACAATCGTTCCCTTAGTAGCCTCCAGTTAAGAAGATGGAAAGGAAAAAGAAACCTGAATATTGGTAGGATGAGTAAAGAAAGAACGGGTTGTTTTCTTCCTATTTCAGACTTTTTTTATTAGATTAGAAGTAAAACTCATTTTAAAGACTGGTCAGACTTCTGGGGCAACAGATATGCACACAACCCTCAGAAAACATTAATGGCAGTTGAAGCAGAACAACATGCCAAAATCTCAGCTGTTGTGCCTAAGACTGGACTGGGACATTGTTTGGTTTGGTATGGCATTATTTCTGACTGCCTCATTTTAAAACTAAATAATTGGTGTTTTTTGTTTTTTAAAAAAAGGGTCTTATTTTCCTCCCATCTGAAAAAAAAGTCCTAAACTGCCATGGAAAGCCAAAGCTCAATTTAACAGGAGCATCCCAGGTTGGAGTCAGCACAGCCCTGGCCCTCACAGATTCTTCCTCCCCCTATGCCTCTGGCTCCATTTCATTTTTGAGAAGAGAAAATTGTTTTATCCAACAAGGAGGCAACATTTGCCCCATTTTTAATATTTCAGTCTGACTTTTTAACCACTCAAAAATGCAGTTTGTTTTATGTAGGCGCAGCCTGAAGCAAGTTTATGATGGAAGTGAGAGAGAGGGTCTCTGAGGGCATGGTTCTCAGCTTGTTGGTGCTTCAGTTCTCAGTGGTTAATCACTATACACCAGCCTCAGCAACTGTTGACACAAAATAGGTGGAGATCAGGTCTGTGCAAGCAGAAAATACCAGAAAGGCAAACTATATGTAAACACACTTCAGACAGATTTGACAAGAATAGACCTAAACCTGACTTGCTAGGAAACAGTGAATTCCCCTTTCTGCTGGGGCTGTTTCCCCTAAGACAAATTTCTTTTCAAAAGAAAAATAGTAACATTTTAGTTCTGAAATGTGTTTACAAAAGGCATCCGAGCTGTTTGTCCGCTTGATTCACATAGTGAGAGCCTAGAATATGCTCCTACATGTAGAACCAGTGTAACGTAATCAAGTCCTTCCACTCCAACTTGGAGTTGAGCCAATTTTTTTTTTAATGAAACTCAAAAAGTTATTTTTTCTGACCCATAAAACTTATGCAAAGGAGCAAATGTATAACATTTAAATAGTCTTTTAATCTGACACCTGACAACCCATTAGTTATAGATTATTAATGCATCGATGAAAAAAGTTTGTCAGGTACAAAGTTACTCTAGAAAAAGATTGAATGCCTGAGGAAAAAACAAATTTTTCTACACAATAGCTTTGGAAATATCAAGCCTATTATCTGTCATGCTCTTCTCACAGAGACATATAGAAAACTGCTAAAAGAGCGACTGATTTATATTTATTAGCATGTTTAAAATGATATAACATGTTTTTTCATGTCCTATGACAGTATTTAATTTCAACCAGCATATATTTAATAGTCAATGATTTGATTATTTGAAATGTAGAAAAGTATTTTTTTAATTGATTTTCCTTTTGACCTTCTATCTTCCAAGGACGTGATTGCTTTACTTCTGGGCAACCTAAATTAGGTTCAGTCAGGCAGCGAGGTGGTGCAGGGGATAGAGCACTGGATTTGGAGACAGGGTGAACCTAAATTCAAATCCAACTTCAGCCACTTACTAGCTGTGTGACCACTTAACTTATCCTCTGTCTCCCTAAGTTTCCTTACCTGTAAACATGAAAATAGTAACAATAGCACTTACCTCCCAGGATTGTTGTGAGGATAAAATGAAATATTTGCAAAATGCTTTGCAAATCTTGAAAGTGCCATATAATTTGTTAGTTATCATGAATGCTCACTATCACCAAACATACTTCATCCTAATGTTTTCAGTTTCCCATTTCTCCTCTTCCTTTCCGTTCTTTCATCTTTTTTCCCCAAATTACATAGAATCAGAGGATTTGGAATTAGAGGGGGGTCTTAGAGATCTCCTTTTACAAATTAGAACTTTAGAAATGGAATTTGAGTGGCTTACCCCATCACAAAGTTTAACAGCAGAGAGAGAAACAAACTAGAACTCATATTAGTTCCTCCCCCTTAGGCTCTCTTTGGAATAAAATTCTGTCCAGTGACTCGAAAGAGACTTTGTAACTAAGGCCTTTAAATGACCAGCTCTGTAAATGACCAGTCTCTCTAAGTGGGCTATCCTCAACCTTAATTTATCTCTTCTTTCTTGAAATGCGACAGTTCTCTTCATTAACGCTCGCCATATTTGACTCAGCAAATACAGTCAAATTCTAGCAGAATGAAAAGAACGAGATTAGATATTTGTAATTAAGAAGATTGGGGATTTTGAGAATAACAAATCTAAGGAGTAGGATGTTATAAGAAGCAGCTGCTGACCTATACACCAAGTGCATGCTGCTCCAGGTAGTCCACTGACTTTCACCTTGGCTTAGCAGGCATCATACTTATTTTTGACATACGTGACACAGAATGAATCAATTTCCCAAACTAACCCAAGCCAATGTCTCTCTTGAGATGAAGTCAATCAGTTCTCAAGGTATTCTAATAATTAAAGAAGTTCCTCCTGCCCATTTTTAGAGGTCTGTGGTCTTGGGCTGTCTTAACTAAGTTGTAGAAGGCAGCAGAGAAAACCAGGCAGGTGGACAATACTGGAGACAAACAAATCTATTTCTTATCTCTCACTGAACCCTTCCTCCTCTCCAGTTAGAATGTAAGGCCTCCTGGACAAAAAAAAAAAGGAGAATGATTCTTTATCCACCATGGTTCAGGAACAGCCACCCCCTTTTGATGAGGGGTCTTCAGGGGCTTCAGAGTATTAATGAAGTGATCTGCACAGTGGAGAAAAACCCCTCTGTAAACTTGCCATGTAAAAATAGACAACTGAGTACACTTTAACTGGCTACACAACCATTTTCAAAGAGGATTGTTTTACTGGAAATTTTAAAATCTGCAGACAAAAGCAGTGTCTTATGATGAACTCCTAAGATTCTCTGACATGACAATACCTGATGGTTTCTAAATTCACAGCTCTTCTCCCTGCGAGCTATTTGCTCAGCTTTTCTAATAATACCTTGGTTTCTGGCAGCTCTCCAGGACTGTCTCAGGCAATATGCAAGCTAAACATTTTTTGACTGATTTCAATATTTTTTTATGAGTAACTAGACAGCATTTTATCTAGTGAGCATTACTGATTGCTGTAATCTAAGCACAGAGCAAGAGACTGTAAACATAATGTTATTATTACAATTGACATTCAAGGTGAAAGGCATAACAATTAGCTAAGACTCAGTGGAAAAAATTAAATGAAATGTGTTTGGGGCTATTCTCTCAATTTTCTTCTTTTGAAAATAAGGCACCTGTTACTCTTATTGTTCAGTTAGAAAAACCTAATTCAAATTTAGGTTACATAAGTTCCTAAGGATACAAAAACTAAGATCACCTGCTTAATAAAATTATTTTTTGTGCACTTGCTCTATCCTTGGATAATTCCCAGATACAGAAGGTTGACTAGATCTCACTTTCATTTTCTTGTTGAATAACAAACATATTACACAGTACTTCTGACATGGTATGCTTTTCCTTTTCTACATGCTTTCCCTGCTTTTCTGTCATGTGTCTGCTTAACTTTATTGACAAAACAATCTATGCTTAATGTTTAAACAGCATCTGTAAATGTATTATTAAATTATAGCAAGAAGAAAAAGCAGAACAATTCAGTGGAACCCCATGACCCTTGATTGATTTTTGGATCACAGAAGTTGAAGGGATAATTTGTGAATGTTTTAACATTTACAACTAAACAGGCACCTACAGTTACTGGATCTCTGACGACTTATAAAAGTATTTCATAGATTATTGCAATGATTCAAAGAGAAATCTGATCTTTACTAGTTGGAGCTGTTTACAATAATAAAAGGGATTCTGTTTTCTTAAAACAAACTCCCATTCTACCTGCCAGTAGTATAAAACTACTAAAGATAACATACTTTTTACTGGTAATAAATGGGAAGCAATGCCTGAATGCTCCGCAGTTCTGAAAGCAGTAAATGAAGGAACTTAGGAAATCTGGTATGAGCACTAAATCTGTGAACTGTGCCAGAGGAGAAGTTCCCATACAATGACATCTCAGATGTTAAGATGCTAGGTAGAATTTGATATACATATTGATAGAGAGTGATTTTCTCTGCACACACAGATTGTATTTCACGTATGATAGACTTTTACACATAAAAACCACATTGCCTACTCAGAGCATAAAGAAATAATCTTTTAACATCATTTCCTTAATGGAGAGGGGTTGGCTGGAGAAGTAGTAAACAAGGGAACTGTAAAGATCATTCAATATACTCTGGACTAGATCTTTGCTGAGTTGTAAGTGATTGTATCACACTTGCTGAATGGTTCAATCATAGACTCCCAACTTTTTATTACAAGAAACACCCTTATTCTACTCTCTTCCTTGAATTCTCCAGTCTATCACATTGGGACAAATAACCTGTATATTTGCCCTAGCGTTCCATTCATGCATATATGGGTGGGAATATCACACTGGTACAATAGAGATTTACACACACACACACACACACACACACACACACACACACACACACACATTTTATTGGTGATGGTGAATTGTTGTTCAGTTGAGTCTGATTTTTCTTGACTCCATTTGGGGTCTTTGTAAAAAAGATCCTGGAGTGGTTTGCCATCTCCTTCTCCAGTGCAGGGGAAACTGAGGCAAACAAGGTTAAAGGATTTGCTCAGGGTCACATAGTTAGTAAGTGTCTGAGGCTAGATTGGAACTCAGGAAAAGGAGTCTTTCAGATGGCAGGCTCAGTCCTCCATCCTCTGTCCCATCTAGCTACACACACACACACACACACACACACACACACACACACACACACACACACACGTCTATATATGGCATTTTATTTCACTATTCTACAATCAAAGTTTACATTTTAAAAAGGTGCCACCATAGGAGTTCTGTATCGATCCAATATCTTCTCTGCTTTTCTATTAACATTCTGCCTAACTAGTTCTAAGGGGTTTGAAAACACTACTCCATCATACTAAGATCACATTTCATTTAAATTAAAATGATAAAAAGCTTAGGTATCTTAATGAATAAAACAAACTCCTAGCTTAATATTTAATAACTTTCTCTGCTTATACAAGTCTGCCAACTTAAAAAAGGTAAAACTAAAGCTATCATTGATCATCATTTGATTGATTACCACATAATGGGAAGAGGGAGTCTGAGGAAAAGAGAAACATAGAGATGCTAATTTTAGGCTGTAAGTCTCTATTTCAAAAAAAATGTTTTTCATGGTGGTAAGGTAAGGCCTATACTCACTAGGTATAGTCAAGAATTTAGTCAAGTCTCACATTAATTGCACTAAAATACATTTTTGTCTGAAATTTTCATTTTAGCTGCCTCAGTTCTCATAAAATTTGCTAGTATAGATGTGGGCCAAGTTTTGTGTTTGGTAAATTTTACAATCTATAAATCATATCTCAAATTACAGTAACAACTACCCATGAATCTTTTGGGGTACTTTCCTCTTTGAGTAGTGCTCTAGGCAGAAAGCAATAGCTTATAAAGTTATTTTACTTTTGCTCCAGTTTTTTCTTGTACTCCAGCATTTCCTATTGCCTTTTATTGTGCATTCCATTCTCTTCAGCATAAGAACAAGTATTAACCAAGAGAAGAAAAACAAGATTTTGAGTTCTGAGAATTCATATTTAAACAGTGCTTTATGGTATACTATGTACTTTCCTCCTAACAACTCTATGAGGTTAGTATTGCAATTATCAGTATCCCCAAATAATAGAGGAGAAAACTGATATTCTGAGAGATAAGGACCAGCCCATGATCATCTAGATAGGCATAAATATTTATGCCTCTCTTATACCTCTCTTAGCCAGGTATATTTGCAAGGAATTTAAAGTAGGTCCTACAAAAAAAAAAGGAAGGCTAAAAAAAAGAGAATGTCTTTATTTTTCAGTTTCTAAATTAACATTTTTGTTAGAAACTCAGAATTTCTATTCTGATCTGACATGCATTTATATTTTTCTTGCATATTATATGTATTCTCATATGCTATGTTGCTGCCAATAATTTATGACTGATCTGTACCCAGGCTGCCCTTCAGCATTTTATTTAATCTCTGCAACTGTGATTTACAATGAATCATCATTACTAAAAAAAAATGCACATGCGTGTTAAACAAGTTTTCAGGAATCTAAGAGGGAAGGCAAAAAAATTAAGAAAGTTGTCGCTGTATAACATGATGGCAAATTGATGAAAAACTAACTACTGTAAAATTGATGTTTTGCCAGAAGTAAGCAACTTGGGTTCTCTTTAGATAAATATTCTATCCATAACCAAGTTTTTAAGATGCCAGAAACCTTTTCCATTCTCTCTTATCATTAAGGGAAAACAAAAACTCTTCAGAGGTTATTTTCCTTTTTAAGTCTATGAATGTGATATGATTACACATTCTATCTTATCATCAGTCTCTTTAGTATCCTCTCTGGATGTTCTCATTTTCATATTATAGAACTTGTAAAACCAAAACCAAACAGTGGACTGTCCCTTTTCACCAAACACAAGTAAAAACATTCCTGTTCTACTAGGCAAATTCAGGTGATTTGGAGAAAATTCCATAAACAATGCAGTTATATTTGGAACAACTGTCAAACTCAGGACAACAACATAAAAACAAGCCAAATGTATATGTCTTCTATAAATATATCATATTTACACAAAGAAAATGCTAATAATAGGAAGATGCTAGATTTATTTTCTTAAAATAAAATCAAAATACATTTTTCACATGCTTAAAGTAACTTGTTTAAAAGTTGACATCACAGTGAAATTGACAGCATAATATATTGAACTTCAAAAATTTATTTCACAACTTTTTTTTTAAACAACCTACAATTTTTGGAAATCACATAAGAACTTTTGTCTGTATCTCTTTTTCCAATGATAGAATTATAAACAAAAATACATTAAGGAACTTTTCTATTAGATTCGTGATTCTTAACTTGAGCTGAACAATGGAAGAAAAAGAAAAAAAAAACCTTTACAGCATTTGTATAGAATTGAGGAAAATGGCACTGGTAACTTTCTCAGATTCATGAAAAACCTACCCTGTCCCTTTACCCACAGGAAATGTCCCATAATTAATGCCCATGAGAACCAGCTTCTAGGAAAATTGGTCACTGGTAGCTAAATAAGTTTATAGATTAAGTTTGTTAGCAAACAGAAGGGGAAGAGATAGTGATATGTGCCAACATATCACCTGAATGAGAGAGTACACTTCGTTTTTCTCATTTAGGGAATTCACTATGCTCTTTTCCCCCTTAATCTCTGAGCATTTCTCAGGGGGCATTTTAAGTTCATGTGACTCCTGTATGGTATAAAAGTACCTAACAGTCAACATAAATTAGAAGAATATGCAAATGTAGAAGCTGACCTAGAAAACATGTCAACCCCAAACACATTTTAAAAGAGGAGTCAAAATCTACAATTATGAAGGGGCTTAAAAAATAAGATGCCATGGTAACTTAGCACACACACACCAGCATAATGTCTAGTAACCTCTTTAGATAGTACATACACCCTGTACTCTGTTCCCTATGCATTGACTAAAAGGATGCAAAAACGGGATCTCCCAAGGCTGCTGTAAGGTCACAGAAATTGATAACCCTTACAAGCAATGCTGTGTGAGTCTGTCTGTGTCTCCCAGATAGTGCACTTTGTAAATTAATCCTCCAAAGGCAAATATATTGTAAGTAGCTCGTTATCTCCAAAGTACTAAATTGAAGAATACATGGGATTATATTGACAGAAATTACATTTTCTGTAATGGGGTTTAATATATCTGAAATCTCTCCCATAGGCTCCTCATCTCTCTCACAGAGAAAGATTTGTTAATGTAGGTGCATTGGACATCTAGAACAAATTTATTCACTAAAATGGATTAGGCCATGTAATCAGTGATTTAGCAATATTAATCTCTGACACTTATTGAATGGGAAAAAGAAGAATACTTTCATCCTCAAACTGGAATTTCATGGGATTCTTTCCCCTCGCTGGACTTTGGGTCTTTTTTGGGTTTTACTTCAAAATGGATAAGGTTTCTCAATCATAAACACTAATCTAAAATACTAATATGATTAATTAGTTATACTTCTTTTAGAGGATATTCAAATTCTGTACCCTTCAAAGAGATTTTCTGAGTGACAATATAAAACTTTGCTTTCTACACACTCACATAAGGCAATAAATCAGACTTTTTCAAAACCTTGTTGCCACACTATACAATGTCATGATAGCATTGGTGGCTATTTAGCATTCAATCTTGGCCTCCAAAAAATCAAAACTTGAACATTAATTTTGGGATCAGACCACACATCCCTCAGAGGGATTTTGAATAGCCTTCTTCAAATGGAAATTCTAGAATTTCTTCCTTTTACTATTTTGGTCATAGAAGAAAAGTTTCCTTGGTAAAAAGAGAATCTAGATTCTGTTACTACATTAATATAAGATCAAAGTTAGAGAGAATGAATTTGGGGGCTCTCTAGAAAACACAGATTTCAATATTTCTTGAATTGTTGATTGCTGTAGGAGAAAAGAGTTATCCTAATATCTTTCTGAAGAAGTATTTATAGTTCCTGCATTAAAATGTGTCCATTAAAAAAGGTAAAATCCATTGTGCTCTCCACATAGTCATAGTGCCTTCTGTCAATGAATGTAGATGTTTTCACCTTTGCATCAACAAGCCACCAGGGAAAGCTGCAATGACTGGGTGTGTCTTCTTAATGCAAAACATTAGCTGCAGGTTGCCAGAGGCTCGAATACTGATTATGTGTAAACGTCAAATTACTTACCAATTGTTCACTTGAAGTATAGTGAGGCCCGTGTCTTGTGCCAGCTGCTTTTTCTGTTCTTCAGAAGGGTAAGGATGCTAAAAGACAACAAAAATATATGTGTGTATCAGACAATATTTAGGCCATTTTGTCAATAACCTAAGTGCCTAGTGAAGTCTGTAATTAAAGGTGAAAATGCTGAGGTGTGTCACTCTTATTAATGGAATACTACATCATCTAATTAATGGCAGTAAAAGACAAGCCAATTACAAAGATTACTGAAGTGTATAAATAGCTACTTAGGATACTTGCAGTACCTTGATACTGAGTTTATCCTTAATGGGTTTATTTGTTGCAATTCAAAGTTTAGTACAGTTTTTTTCTATATATGCATGACTAAAAGTTAGTGGTTTGTTTTGCTTCACTTTGTACTAGACTGGTAGAAATGGAAAATTAATTTTGGCACAGAAGTAGTCCATTAGAAAATAGCATTTTTTAAAATTTAAATTTATTTGTTTGTTACAATAAAATACCCAGTTAACTCCTCCCTTCCCAGCATTTTGAAAGTGAACAGAATCTTAAAGATCAATTCTCATTTTAAAGGGGAAAAAAAGCCAGGGCCCACAGAAGTTAACTCCTACTCTAATACTCTACACTGTACTACATTGCTACTTAGAAATGCCCAGAATTAGAGCTATCTTTTAAAAATCACTAACAATTTCACTGGGTTAAGTATTTCAAAATGAATATCAATTGAAAAATTTATCCTGTGAGTCAATAAATGCTGGGATCTTCAATATGACTCAAAATAGAGTTTTTTTTAAAAAAGGCTATTGTTTTTCTTAAGAATAAATAGCAAAGACTTCTTATATCAAACTCAAAATAATTCATGGATGTAAATAAAAATGAATACCAAGCAAGTTACAAGATCAGAAAAGGCTATGTTTAAATCATTATTTTTTAAAATCATATGATAAGCAATGAAAACAAATCATAGCACAATTATACTTATTAATAATTCACATATCAGAAATAGAAGTCCTATGATTGAAAGAAAAAGGGTGGCAACAGTCATAAGTGGTTATTGTTCAGTCTCTCTGCCTTCTCCAAGACCCCATTTGGGATTTTCTTGGCAAAGATGCTGCAATGGTTTGTCATTTCCTTCTCCAGCTCATATTACCAATGAGGAAACTGAGGCAGAGTTAAGTGATTTGTCCACAGTCACATAGCTAGTAAATGTCTCAGACCAGATTTGAATTCAGGAAGATGAGTCTTCCCACCTTCAGGCCCAGCAGTCTTTCAACTACACCACCTAGATGCCACTTACTAAGAATTCATACACTAGGAGAAGTTAGGTGGTTCAGTAGATAGCCAGACCAGGAGATGGGAGGTCCTGAATTCAAATATGGCCTCAGACACTTCCTAGCTGTGTGACCCTGGGCAGGTCACTTAACCCTCATTGCCTAGCCTTTATCACTCTTCAGCCTTAGAACCAGTACATAGTATTGATTCTAAGATGGAAGGGAAGGGTTTAAAAGAAAAAGACTACATACATTATAATTGTAATACTTTTGACTGGTGGAAACAGTCAGAAGAAATGGATTCAAATCAAAGTCCTGTCATTTGCTGGAAACTGTATGTCCTCAGGTATGTAGTTTTACTTGGAGGAGGGGGGCTCATTTTTTCCTCTACAAAACCAGGGAATAGGACTAGATGAAGGACTTGTTTTAAATATATATGTTTTAGCACTATTTCAAGGCATTTGATTTTATTTTTAATCCTACTAATTTTATTTTATGCATTTAAAAACATTATTCTGATAAGGGATCCATAGGTTCCACCAGACTATCCAAAGGGTTTATGACATGAAAATGGCTGAGAGGTCCTGGTCGAAATGTTCTCTTAACGTCATTTATGATTCTAAAAATCTCTGATTCTGAAATATCCATCTGAAGCGAAAACATATTATGAAAACATAATCTACTTCTTTGACACTATTCTATAAATGAAAACTAACAAGAGCATCATATCCCAGTGAATTTTAGAGGTAAAAAAATGTTCAGACAAGCAACCCAGTCTTCTAGTAATTGTAAGGCAACCACAGCATTGAATTTAACTGTGTCACCTAAACAAAATCTGATCTACTGAAGGCTGAAGGCTAATTAGCAAAGCTTTAAGTGTCTGATGAGATGTGATTTTTTTAAAAAAAATCATGTTAATGACCACTTCCATGCTTCTTTATGCAATTGTAAGCACATCCTATAGGTGCACACATGGGGATTTTTGTAAAAGAGAAGGCAAGTGTGAGAAGGAAGCAAAGATGATGTATCAATTATTTCCATAAACATTGTAATTATCTTTGGTTTGGGCATTTAACCAATAAGCACACATTTACAATAAGGGATTGCATTTCTAGAATGTAGTGCCTTTCTTTAAAGACCAGTAAGGATTTTATAGAAAATATTTGAATTGTCAATATGTCCCTTTCAAAGAAGCAAGGCAAATGTATTCTCACTCCTATTTCACAGATGAGAAAACTGATCAGGTGAAGAGATCTGCCCAATATAACATCTATATCAGTAACTAAGCTCCTGATTTCCATTCTAGTGTTCCATCTAACTCTGCAAGAGTGAATGGTAAACTCAATTAATAGGTAAACTGCATCGGTCCATATTGCTACTGACTAGAATTTACTCCCTATTGAAAAGTAGAAAGACCATCGTGAAAGATAGCCCCAAACCACAGGATGTATTTACAAGCCAGCTCTGCTATTCTGTGTTGTTGTTGTTTGGTTCTGATTCTTCATTATCCTACTTGAGGTTTTCTTGGCAAAGATAATGGAGTGGTTTTCCATTTCCTTCTCCAGCTCCTTTTACAGATGAGGCAAAGAGGGTCAAGTGACTTGCCCAGGGTCACACAACTAGTAAGCATCTGAAGCTAGATCAGAATTCAGAAGATGTCTTCCTTGCTCTAGAGCCAGTGCCCTATCCACAGTGCTCCCTATGCCACCATATCTTCAAATATCTACCCACAACAAGAAGTATCCATGAAATCGGTTCAAAAATAACAGAATTGGTTAACCTCACAAAGGCACAATGCTGGAGGTCGAATCTAAAAAGTGGGTGGAAATCCTTCCTCTGCTACCTTCTTGGCTCTGTGAACACGGGCAAAGATCACTGAATATCATTGGATAATATAAATCTAGATCTATAAGGGACCTCCCACACATAACATTTTACAATTGAGAAACAATTTTACAATTGAGAAACAATTTTACAATTGAATCCTAGTCTTGTCTAAGGAAGCACTCTATTATTGTTCAGGTCATTTTTGTTTTCCTAAATTGATAAGACTGCACAGAACAAAGTAGCAGAATAATATAATATCAAAAAAATAATAAAAGCTCACATAAAACCCTGCTAAACTGTATGAATACAGCAGAGAAGGGATTTGAACCCAGGTTTCTTGATTCTAGATTCATTCCACTATATCACATAGCCTTTTCTTAGTTTCTTGTTCTGCAAAATGGTGATACTAACAGCCGTAATACCTATCTCATAGAGTAGTTGTGAAGTTCAAGTATGATTGTGTGTGAATGCACACCTACACACACATCTCATATTGCAAGCCTTATAGTGCTTTCTTAATAATCAAGAAGACCATAGGAGATAGTGACTGGATCATAAATTTAAAATCTAGTTCAACCTCCTTTTCTTATAGATGAGAGAGCATAGTTTAGAGAGATGAACTAGCATGCCCAAGGTGACACAAGTGGTAAAGACAAAGCTAGATTTTTAATTCCAGCTATCTGGTGCCAAGCTTTGTGTTCTTATCACTATGCCTCTGCTCAGACCAATATCTGCCAAGAGCTAAAAATCTCACAAATATAGTAGTTTAAATTTAAATCGCATTGTATGTCTATGGTTTCATATCTGTACTTGCCCCCCCTTTCGTTGAAATACATTTTACAGAAGAATAAGAATATTTCAAAAACTCAACTCCCACTAGATAGAGGCATGTCACAGAATACAGAGACCAAAGAAACCTTTTATTCTGTCATTGGAAAATACTGTATTGCAGCTCAATGTATATAATGGCTGCATTTTATGGTGATTCTCCTAGAATCTCAAAGAGATATATATGTCCTAATATAAATATAAAACTTATATTTTCAAATGATAGCCCAATGCAGTATCACCATAGAATTGTAAGTTAGCAACAGTTTTATTCATAGCTCTGTTGCCCAACCAGAACACAGGCTCACTTTTAAATTATACAGTTGTTACATCCAGTTATAACATCTCCCTTTATAAAGCTTTTATCACTTAAAGACCAACCTTTTGGCAAACATGATTTTCTGCCTATAGCATTTTCTCCCCTAAAGTTTTTCAGTTCTTTTATAAGTCATTGTAAAAGAATTTCAATGTGCTCAATCAGTTTGCCAGTCTTCTCTTTTAGTTTACCATGATGGCTATATCTTTTTGCCCTATCTTGTTATCCGTCTTAATGTTATGACCAGAACTGGATAAAAATTAATATTTATGCTATTTATCTCTAGTTACATTTGAAATGGAGAATTGTTACAGTAATTTATTTGTGCTGTGTTTTCAGGAGTGTTTTGCATGCCTATTTGTGAGCAAGTTCATATACATACTTATAAAGCCAATAGTATTCACATTTTATTTCACATTTTATTTATGCAAGCATTGTCCAGTAAATCCCTTTTGGATCATTAGATTGACCAGAATCATTAAACATTCAAAGAGTCCTAATATTCTACTCATAATCTCAAGTGCAAATTTGTGTTGCTTCTTCATGTGTCTTAGTTTCTGTTTTCATAATTTAAATATCATAACGTAAAAAAGTTCTACTCTTCTTATTTTCTTCTGTCACTTTTCATGTGATCTGATTTTAAGTAATTGGAACAAACTGTGTCTAATTTCATGCAGCAATAATTGCTAAGCTGCCTCAAGCTATGAGGATCGAGCACTCTGTCTCCATTAAGCAATCTCCAATTGTTCAGGGTTTTCTTTTTTTCCCAAATGGATAAGACTGGACAAAATTAAGTACCACTAAAAAAAAAGAAAAGAAGAAAAAGAAAAAGACCACACAAAACTCTACTAAAATGTACTAAAGCACAATTCCTAAACCATGGCATGTTTAAGGTCAACCAATTAATTTTTCCCCTCATAGTTACTAGCTTAGCGTGGCATAAACTTTCCATTTCATGAAAAATCTATAATTGCTATAATCTCATGAAAGCCATGACTTTACATAGCTAATTCTCAGTCAGCCAAAAAATTCACAATGAGGCAGGCTTTTAAACTGAAATTCAATCTGTTCAAAATGTCTTAAACCTTGTGCATCCTTATTATATAAGCTCTTGGTGGACATTAGGAGTTGTTCCTTGGTAGCCTAAAGAAAAATGACCTGACAAAGAACCAACATGCCACAGGCAAGACTCCTGCAAAAACATCCAAAGCCCTGTTGCATTCCCACCCACAGGGCTAGTCAGGCCTGTGAGGGCCACAGGCAATGGCAGACATCCCACTGCAACAGAGATCAAGGGTGAGCCCAGAGAACTACCATTTTATCCAGAAATGGGAAATTCACTCCAAACCTTTACAACTAATCCTCCTTTCCTGTACATGGTGTGAATAGGACTCCTTCTGCCCACAAGACCCACTGCCTTCTCTTTCCTAGTATACTTGTTCAAACGACAAGTTTAAAAAATATTAATAGTTGCTTATAAAGGAAATACTGATTGCACTTACCAGAGACACCAATCAACCTAATCACTTTGGGATATCAAAGCAAATTTGAACCATAGTTCAATAGACAGTGACTTGAGACCTTTACTTTGTTGTGTACATTAGCCTCATGCCATTATCTCTTAAAAGCTTAATTATTTGCAAACAATTGATCAAGATGGGAATTTGAGAAAGGATATGCTAGGGCCACAGGGAGAGCCTCAACGCATTAAGAGAGCAAACAAAATTACCTTTAGATCTTACAATAAGAATTAACGATTGGAACTGGAGAGGAAAACACGCAGTAGCTAGGAGGGTTCTTTCTGGAGTGTTTCCCATTTGATCTGCATTAACACCTCAGGAATGAATGAAAGCTATAAAACAGTGATTATGTATGGGAAGGGAAAGCTGACCCTCTTCCAGCATCCAACTAGCACATGTGCATTAGGCTTGCCTTGTCAGGATCAGCAGGAAAAAAAAGGGGGGGGGGATAGCAGTTAAAGACTCAGAGAAAAGAGGGTGGTGTAACCCTATAGGAATTACCAACTTCTTAATAAAAAAAGCAAATAAGGAAATAGGATCTTTAAAAATATTTAAAAAATCAAGATGGGGTTTTCTTCCTTAGAGTCCAGACTGAATTTTTGGCCGTTATTAGTGAGATTCTGGGGAATTTCAGCATTACTGCTAATAATAATGACATAGTACAGTAGTGATTATTTAATACTGCCATCAGACACAGAAAAGATGGCTACAGAATATGCCCAAGGTGATAGGAACAGTCCCAGAGAGTTTGAAAAGGCTAAAAAAATAGCTATGTGAAATAAGAATTAGAGCTATCATCCGAACAATAAAGAATAGAAAGACACCAAAAAATAACAACTTTCTGAAGAAAGTTATAAATGCTAAATTAAACTTATGTTGCATGGGTGGGTAAGTGGTTCCAAGGTATATAAAACCAGTTGGTTCAGCACACATCAGAAAGCTTGTTTAGCTGAACAATCAATCAGACTTTTTCATATGACCATCAATGGGAAAAGAGAAGCTCCTCAGTAAATAGAGACAGAAAATATCCAGACATATCTTAATGATACTTCTTGTTCAACTGTACTCTTTTCATCAAATTTTCCACCCCTGGCTGCAAGTGCAGATGCCAGGACAGTGATGCACTTTATCTTATCTGTCCTGGTAACCAAGTATCAATAACATTCCCTCCCTCACTGCCTTGCCCACTATAACAGCACATTGTAATAGCAGCAGAAAATTTGAAAATAATCCTGTACACAGCTTGCTGGTGAGATAATGGAAGGCTAAGCTGTCCCTTCTCAAACCTCAGATTAGTAATTTCTTGTGACACAGAACTGCCTCAATACTGAAACTGCAAAACAGCTATAACAAAGCAATAGGGATAGAAGCAATCTTCAAGTAAAATGTTACATGCTCTGCTTTAAAAGGTATGGGAATAGGCACTGGGGGAGCTCCTGATCTAACATGAGGAGTTATGGCAACTGTCCAAAAGAACCCTTATCAAGGCAATGTTCTGTTGCTTGGCTGAATATGTTGGGAGAACCATTTCGGAAGTTCTTTTATCCTTTTTCCTCCAGCCCTCTGCCTCCTCCACAGCTAAGTTTAATGCATTAATATAAGCTGACCTTAAGCTAAAAACTGGTATGTGATAGAGAGATATTCCTTTAAAGAAAAAAATGCCACCATATGGACCTTAACCACTGAATTTCTGTCATGTAAACAAATATAAAAATCTTTTGTAACTTTCTCTTATGATACTCACTGGAAATAAAACAATATCAAGGGACTTAAAGCTTGATATAAAGAGGAAAGTTTAACTGATTAAATTATAATTCAATTTTGTTTATTTTTGCCAGTGAAAACTTTTCATTTTAAGTAAACTTGGCATTGCCATATTTTTCCTGCAATATAGGCTCTCAATAGTTTACATTGTGACAATTACACTGAGCTAGAATACTTAAAAAAATAAATCCATAATGCTTTCTTATTGTCTTTCAGCTTTATGAATTAGTTTTACTGTTTCAGTGAATGCTTTTTTTGTCTCCTGACTGCACATTATCAAAGAGACACTTTGTGCCTGTCATTTGCATTACAAAAGCAGTGCATGGTGTAGTCTAAGAACATAGCTTGAATTCATAGTAGTTGAGTCCTGTATCCTCACACATGTTGGAATCAAAAAAGGGGAAAGAAGGAAAAAAAAAACCCGAGGGTGTCTGTGCTTGCTAAGTAGCCAAAAATGTTTGGAACATTATCAGTGAAGTCACAAGATTTCAACCTGCTTTTCTTAATTCTCATCCAACACACTTAGATCGCCTAACTGCACACTGACTAAATGTATTGCATTTATTGTTTAGAGCTTGCTCTTTCTGCAGCCTCGTTGAATCATTTTAAACAGATGAACCGTGATTTCTTTTATATCCAACAGTGGCTAAAGAAGTTGCCAAGTTGAGGTGTGCAACTAGGAAAGTCAAGTAGGAGTCTATAAACTTGATGTTATCTCATGAAAATGACATAAGCATCTAAGGAAAAACTGAACACTAGTTAATATTTCATAACAATCTTTGTGTTTGAAATGCACTAATGAGGCTATCTTTACAATGCAGAGCAGTGAAAACATTGTTTTATAGTCGATTACAAAGAAAGTCCATTCAGCCAATAATGAAATGATCCTTTTCAACTTATCTTATCTTTAAATTAACTTTAAGCATCAACAAAATATAAAATAAACCAAATAAAATTGGCAGAGATATTCTTCATATTAAGGATTCTACAATCCTTTGAACTTTCTAAAAATAAAATGTTTCAGGAAATGATAAATAGTAATTTACTTAGGCATCATTCATTAGGTACATATCTCATAATAATACCCTTTAATAATCAACATTAGTAAGTGTTTTGAAGGGATAAATGAGGATCCCTACCTAATAATGGTTTATATCATTTTTGGTAAAGTTTAAAATTAATTTAAAATGTTTAGCTAATTCTTAATTCTAACAATCTGTATTTTGTATTTTCAATATAAAAATTTTATATTAAAAAACAGACCAATAAACAGTGGGAAAAATAAAATGTGTGAAGGAGGAAATCATTACTACATTTCATACTGGAACAATGAGAAATAAGTAGGGGGTTTTCCCTATAAAATTATCTTTCAAATTTTTTTATTTCATTAAGTCCTTTAGAAAAACATTTTATCAAAACATGGACATGATTTCCAAGTGAAGAAATCACTACAGAATACCCACTGTTAGGTTCATTGGAACCTTGCCACAACACCATTTACCATAGAGCGAAATTCAGTATAAGACAAGTCTGTGTTGGATTCTATCCAAAGGAGTTTAGTTACTGAAGAACCAAAGGACCTTGTTGTAAGGTGGTCTCACCTACAAGGTGGCCTCACAGCATGGGCCCTGAGGAACCAGAGAAAGCATTTCTTTACCCTGTTCTTGTCCTAGCGATGATGGATAGGCTTATCCTATTTATTCTGAATGGGGTTAATTATGAATAGTACAATATTACTGGGGGAAAATGTCTAGTCAATTTTCTTATGTATTTCCAGGACTTATGGATTCTGTTTCCTTTTTCTGTACATCTGGCCTATTAACAGAAATATCTCTAAAACATCCTATAAGATAGGAAGTCTAATCCAAACCAATTTGTCCATCATCTGCTTATTAATGTATGTCATATTAGCTTAGTAAAAACACCTTTGCACACACTAAAAGTGTTGTTTTCATATTTATTAAACTTTCTAATTCTTTTTGTTTCTGAGGAGTTATCAAAAATAGTTTTCATCTGAAGCCATCTTTACATATTTACAATTACATCTTTATATCACACCCTTTTTTACAGAATTGGAACCCAAAAGAAAGGACTCATAATAAGAACACAAATGGAGACTATTCCTTTTCATGATGTTAAGATCAGAGACCCACAAGACCCCAAATACATAAAATGGCTTCTACTGTTGCTGAAATCAATTGACAGCTGATTACTTTAGTAAAATATCTGTTAGCAAGCAATATCCTTCAATACTTATGTACCAAACCTGACCACACAAACTATTTTTAAAGGGGGGGAGTAGGAACAGTCTATACATTCTCTCAAGATATAGCAAAAGACATTGTAATCTCAAAAAGTTTTTTTCAAAGCCTCTACTTTTGTTGAGTTGTCATTTACTTTCTGTGAATTCATGTTTCAAACATTCTCTCATATTCTATTCTGCAATTCCTACTTCCAACTAGATATTCTAGAATACGAACTTTAAGTTAAATTAAAATAAGAGTTTGTTTTAATCAATGTGCTCCATTCCCTAAATTCTTCTATAGACAGAAGAATGTGTTTCTGTTTGGGATTTTTTCACAGAAGAGTCGTGTTATTGTATCCATGTTATATATCAAAATCTTTTAAAAACTATCTGAAACTTATCTGTAGTATTTAGGATATAGTGAAGAATTTTAAACAGAATCTACCAATACCTTCTATAATATTTCTCTACTTTACAAATTACAATGAAAGTGTTTTGAAATCAGTAAGAAAACATATAGGAAGATAAAATACAATGATGCTATTTTGAAATATTTCTTTGTTGACAGCAATCGCTAGTGCCTGAACAGATGCCCTGTCCAGCATTAAATATTCACAACATATCCTTGTAAAAGAATAAAGTACCCATAAGTTATCAGCAGAAACAGTGCATTCTTCTAGGTGGGAATGTTTTAAGAAAGGAGTGTAAAGAAAGAGAACTAGAGAGAGGACAGGAAGAGGAGAGGACGACAGAGTGGGGAGGGGAAAAGGAAGATGGAAGGGAAGGAGAGAGAGTAGGAAAGAGGAAAAAGGAAATAAGGCAGGGAAGAAGAAAGGAAGGAAGGAGTAAGGCAGGGGAGAGAAAAAGAGAGAGCACATGCTGTTCTCGATATGACTAAAGACCCCTGGAACTGGTACACATTCTCTGGTGTTAATTTTCCCACTTAAATTACAGTGATGGTGTAGCCTCATCTCATTAGAGATCATTGTCCCCAGTAGACAGTTGTGTTTATGGGGGACTCTTGCTGTTCCACACCTGCTGATCAGGTTGCTATGTGATAAAGACTGCATACAAACAGCAGACTTGAGCTTGCTGGACTGCAACTGATGAGCCTAGGCTAATTCAGGGGTGATTATGTAGTTTACTGGACCACTAAACCTCTTTAAGCTTGTAATTACTGCCTATTTGAGTAAAGAACATTCAAAAGCAATTCGCTGCATCATGCCTGCCACAGCTGGAAGCAGGCTGCCAGCAGTCTGTGGGGACATTAAAATCTACAGGGACAAGGATTGAAGCACAGCTAGCAGGCTTTAACAGCAACATCAGCAGCCAAGTGTGTTCACATTCCCTCTCACCTTTTCTGACCAAGCATACCATTAAAGGTGCAATGAAAACTATAGAAAAGCAATAAAAATGACAAATAATGGTATATAATGGAAAGAACTACATTTTAATGATTTTCTTCCTTCGTAAAAGACAATTTTTTGTCTCTTTGCAACACCAAAAAAAAAAAAAAACCCAAACCCTTCCTTGAGTGATATGTACTACATGATTATCATACCTTCCTGCCAAAAGTTCTACCAGATTTTTTTTCCTGAAAACAAATTGCTCATTTCTCCCATATTATTATTTAAAAGTGAAGGTCCAACCAATTTATGAGTTTTACATCCACTTTACTATATAATGTCCTTTGCTAGGCAAGATGTGATTTAATTGGTTGATGATTGACATTTTTTCAGTTAACTAAATGAAGTCTCTATAATACCTGACTAAGATTTACTTTCAAGAATCATGGAATATATAAGGGGGAAAAATCACTATTTATCAGTGTTCTCTTTTTCTTTTTCTGTCTCCTTAACAACTGAATTTCTTTTGTATAACAAAAGTATAAAACATGCTTTGCATTGCCGTGGATATAATTATTACTTGTCTCTAAGTAACAAAAAGGGACTGGAACTTAATGAAGGGGGATTAAGTTAATTTCTTTTTAGCTAACTGTTTCCTGTCTTTTAAAATGCAGACCTGGGTGAATATAATGTTCAGGGAAAGAAAGTAAATTAAGCTTTTTACCTCTCTAAAGTCTCTACTTTAGAATATTGATGTTAAAATATTAAGATCATGTTTACTCTTTAAAAGTATGTAAATTTGGTATTATATAAAGCCACAAAAATCCTTTCTGACTACTCCATCCAAATTCCACAGATCTAGGGGGTTTATGTGTTATCTAGACATCAGTCTTATTAATATTCATTAGGTAGGATCTACTTGCATTTTTATAAGCTGTGAGTGAAGCAAAAAGAAACAATCAGAATTCTTCCACACACAGGCATTATCAATTCAACATACTCCAAACAAGAGGATATATAGAAGCAAAGTTAAGATTCAAATGAATTTCATCTTTACTAAGCTAATTTTCATGAAACTAGTTATATGTCCTTCATCTCACTGCAAAAAAAAATTAATGTTTTCTGATACTGCTACCTCAAGTATTCATTTCTTTAAAAGATTATTTATCCTTCTTAAGAATAAGATCATATATATATATATAATTTTAAGACTAAAGAATTTACCTTATTTGAAATAATCTATGAATTTTAATTACTTATGTAATAAAATCAAGTTTATATCTTTAAATCTTCTTAAGCAAATCATTTCAAAATATGGAACTTTATTTTCCATGTGTCCATCTGTGTCTCCAAAGCAGATTGTAAGGATAGAGAAATGTGGTCCATATTACTACTCTTCAAAATAATAGTGCTTTTTTTTTTGAAAAGCAATGATTCAGATTGAATAATAAAAAGATAGTAGTAACCTATTTATTGTGCCTGGATATGTTCATAGTCCTTAGAAGTTCTTAGAAGAATAAAAATCACCAAAATGGGAACTGATGCCCAACATCTCTCCTACAAAGTCCTATGGTCCAATTTGTTGACAATCTCAGTCAAAGGTAAACCTGGATATAAGTTTTGGACTTTTTTTAAGGAAAAGGAGAAAATTTTTTTGAGTGCATAAACATGTGGTCATACTCCAGTTATACCTTGGAGAGGATGCTGGTTTGTCATAGATTAAGCTAGTAAGTTCTGGCAAGTCCTACAAAAACCTGGAGAGGATTGAAGTATGGATTTGGTCATGGTTTGCATATCTATCATCTGCAGACTGGTAATGAGAAGGTAGAAAAGGCTTATTGCTAGAGGTTTGACCTCTAAGTGATCATTTTTTCAATGATAGGCATTCACAAAGATGGTATCTTCAGGTAGAGAGGGCAGATGTCATATTCATTGGGGGAAGGAACTCATCCATACCAATAAAGTCATGGACTATTGAAGATGAAGTCCATATTCCAAAGGAGCTGTAATTTTATTAATGCAATATTCCCTCTAATAGTACATTTTTCCATGACTGCCCATCTTAGAGGTAGCTAATTGGTACATTGGATAAAGTGCTGAGCTAGGAGTCAGGGAGACTTACCCACAGAAATTTATTCCCTGTGTGACCTTGGGCAAGTCACTTAACTTCTATTTACTTCAATTTCCTCAACTACAAAATAGGAATAATAATAGTACATGCCTCCCATGGTGGTTGTGAAGATCAAATGATATGATATTTATAAAGTGCTTTGTGGGGACACTAATATACTGGTGGTGGAACTATGAACTGATCCAACCATTTTGGAGAGCAATTCACAATAATTAAACCTGGAGAGTTATAAAACTGTGGATACCTTTAGACCCAGCAATACTATTTCTGGATCTGTTTCCCAAGTACATCAGTGGAAAAGGTAAAGAACCTATATGTTCCAAAATATTTATAGCAGCTCTCTTTGTTCTTTTAAATATTCTTTAAAAAAAAACAATGTGCTTAGCATAGTGCCTAGGACATAGTAGGTCTCTTATCTACCCTGAAAACTCATATCTGTCTTCCCAAACATCCATTATTGGGTTTTGTCCAATGTTCTGAGAGCCTTCTTGTGCTACTTTGATAGCACATGAATAGCAATGAAGGGGACTGAAGTAAATATACTACATCTTTATAGGGTTACAGTTTCTAGTTGCTTTTACTTAAATAAACTTATTTGATCCTCCCAATAACCCTATATGGTGAGCAATTGTTATTATTTTTCCCATTTTGCAGAAATTAAGTGACTTATCCAAGATCATTATGGCTATTAAGTGGTAAAAGTAAAATGGAAATCCAGAATTTATGAAGTTTAGTCCAGTACTCTTTCTAGTATGATGCAGCTCCTAGGTTCTGATGATAATGAAAGAGAAAATAAGGAACAATCTACCTCAATTGAGAAAAAAATCACCTTAGAAGCTAAGTTCCAATTGAAAATGATAACTCGTATTCCCTCACAAATTAAATTAAATAAAAAATTAAAATTCACATCTTAAAGTTGGCATAGCACTTGTAAGATAGATGATGATTAAACAATTATTTATAATCCTAATATCTGGGACTTGATCTCAGTGTCTCAACTACTGACCCAAAGTTGAATACTCTATCTAATCTGTCACATATCTCAAAAACAGTATAAAATAACAAATGATTTTAAATTTTTAATTAAGTCATCAAGATTTGACATTTTGTAGTACAAATAAATTCTTGAAATTTTACACATAAAAACAAACTTCTGGGTGATATTTTAAAAGCTAAAATTTTAATTCATTCTTTTACAAAAAACTTAAATTTATATTTATTTTAATCCATATTTTGTGCTATTTCATTGTTGGTGTTCATCTGGGTTGCCAATTACATATAGAAGACCCATTTTCCTGCTTTCTTAAAGTCCTTTCCTCAAATAAGGCATTTTGAAAGTACTTGAAATCTTTCATGTCATTGGAACAATCAATTTTAGGAAGATCTAAGCATAGTAGATATGTAAGAATAGTATTCAGTAGTTCTCTGTTTCACCCAACTGAAGTTTCTTTGCAGTTAACATCAGTACCAAGTTGAGTGTGATCCTTATTGCTTCTAGGCCTTAAAGCTTACATTTGTTCAAAGATCTTTATTCCTAGAAATTGAGTCTGAGGATAGCTGAGAGGAATGAAGTTCTTCCCTAAATGAGATGGTATTCACTTATCAAAGGATCCCCTAGAAATAAACCAGGACAGGACAGAATTAACTGGATTGCTGCTATGTTCTTCTGAATAATATGGGATAGCTAGCCGCTAGGAATGCAAAAGGCAGGCAAGTGGGATAGACATTATGGATCTGCCCAATTCTATAGAGAGATGGATAAATGCACTTAAATACTACCCCCTTCATGGTCTTAAAGAGTTCATATGAAGCTAAGTGCCTAGCTTATTCCCCAGGGACCTTCTATGGCACTAAGGAGACTATAGCTATCCTACATCATACAGCTTATAGAAGAAAAAAAATCAATAGTCTGGTATGGATGAATCCTTCAAGGTGTGAGGCTCATTTGAGACCTAAAAACTTTTAGGTTTCTTTGTTTTTTACTGGTTGAATCTCAGATGTGGCAATTTGCCTATTTTCTTTGGTAAGACATGAGTGACACATTTAGCAATAAAGGGTATTCTCAAGAAGATGGAGTGAAGGATCTTTTGGTCTAGGCTTTGGTTGGGAGAAGTCAAAGTGAGAACTCATTCAAGAATACCAAAATAACTAAAACATGTGTGGGTGCACATGAGTGAGCATGTGTGTGGATTGAAGCCTTTGGAAACAAAAGCATTTGGAAATATTGTAGCTTTTAGCACATTTATCATATAAGCTCATTAATAATGTATAATGATCACATAATAAATTAATTTATTTTGTCAATACCAATTTCTGGGGGAAAGGTTTCTCTATGTCTTCTTCCCCTTCTTCAATAAGACACTATCTTTCATTTTAAAGGGACTTCATGAAAAATCTTTTGAAAGAAAAAAGAACATCACTCGTAACAACCCATAAGATATCAATAAACCTCTCTGCATTGTGAGCCTGTTCCTTATATGAATCCTGAGATGACTACTCCAATTAAAAAAATATAAAATTCCATCATTTTGATGATGTCAAATGATGAACTTGACTATTTAATGCATATATTTTGTTTAATGGCTTCATTTATTTTAATAACAAAGAGAAACTAGATTTTACAGATGAAAGCCTTTTTCATGGCTTCAGTGCAACTGGGATTTTAAAAATCTGTGATGTTAACCAATATGTGATAATGGATGCTCTCAAGGGCCCTATTTTATAACATTTTATGCAATGAAAAACTACACCTGACTAACTACCACTGTGGTGTTTACCCCTATCTTAAGAATGCAAAATTGACTTGAGTATCAGAGGGGTTTGTAATTGTTCTCTGTTTCTCTTCTCCAAATGGTTACATCTTCAGTAAAGTGTGGCAGTGGAAATACTGAAGCAACAGAATCCACTCACTCAAGATTTGTTGTAAAAAAGATGCTGGAAAGCTCTGTTCTAGTCTGTGATATCAGGGATAAGAATATAATTACTCATTTTTAATCCTCTATTCAGGAAATTGTCTGTAGAATTGTATATTTTTGTTGAGAATAAAAATAAATAACAGATGTATTGAATTTAATTTTTGACTGATTTTCTTTTTGAATGAATATATACATTGTACCAGGAAACCAGAACCTCATCGAAACTAACTCTAGTGGGAACAAAAAAGAAAGAAGGTACACCTCTTTATACCCTCACCTGTGTTCATTTGGAATTCCTGATTTATCTAGAAGAGTAGATTAAAGCCACAAAATTGTAAGCCACCACACAGGTAGAGTAGAACCTTCCACCACAAAAACAAAATTATTAGGAATAACTCAAATGTATTGCCAACCATGCCCACACAACAGATCCAAAGTGCATGTAAGGCACACAATGCAAAATGTTTATACAGATATTATATTGGCCCAAAATGGCAGCTGATGATTAATAGCTGCATCCTTCTTGACTCTGCTGCAGTGAAGCCTGGGGTCTGATCCTGACAAACGTACCCTTCAACTATAGCCAGTCAGCAGATGGAATCACATCGACACTGTCAGGTTGACATATCATTCCTTCAACAATGTCACCGAGTATTAATGTTCAATTATCTGTCCTAGAAATAACCCTCGTCTTTATACATTGTGTAACTGTGTTCGTGACACAGGGGTAATCCACAAGACAAGGGCACAAATGCCCACGATAACCCAGTGGCTGTGAGTTGGTTATCCAACATCATGGTGACATTGCCTTGCGGTATCGAGAGACTACTCTTTTCTTGCTTTTTTTTTTTTGGAATAGGTTTAAACAACCCAGAGATGCTTGTTTTCCTCTTAGCAGGTTTTCATCTCAGTAGTCCTTTTTAGTTAAACAGATCTTAAATGAATGAGATTGCAATTTAAAAATTACACTGAGCCATTTATTCTTTATATATCATGCTAAGTTGTTCATTATGCTTCAGGTGTCTTTTTGTTTCATGAGCTCAAGTTTATATTGTTTACCATCGAACCATAGTGTCAAGGTCAATTCAACTTCTACTTATATATCTAAAGCAGTTGGTCCAAGTGGCATATTCTAGCCTTTCGTTGTTAAAAAAGCAAAACTATATCTAAGTTTTTGTCACCTGATCTCACCAAAGGATGCTCTGGTATTAACATAATTAGTTGTTTTAGTCTAGCTACCATCAAATCACCTTTTGCACTCAATTAATACCCTGAAAAATATTTGGAAAGGTAAAAGGTTCTTGCCTTTACATGATTTCTGTTGAACTATTATCCATGAGCTACCAACCACAAATTACACTAGCTAAACTCTTCTCATAAAAGTCCTAAAATATAATGGGCAGTAATTTTGTGATGCCTTCTGTCAGAACTATGATAAAAACTTTAATGCGATCTGTTTTTTTGGCCTAACTTCTTGTAATTGTATGAATTTAAGGAGTAGCAACTGATGGCACAATGCTGGTGGTCCAGCATTAGGCCTGTAATCCAGAAGACCTGAGTTCAAATCTGGTCTCAGATACTTTCTGGGCAAGTCACTTAACCTGTGTTTGCCACAATTTCCTATATTATAAAATGAGAATAGTACCTACCTCACAGGGTTGCTGTGAGCATAAAATAAATTAATGTATTTTTAAAAGCATTTAGCAGTACCTGAAACATTGTAGGAACTACATAAATGTTTATTCCCTCTCTCTTTCCAATTTGGGATTCAATCAATCCCCTTTCATGGCATTAATTCTGAAGACTCTAAAATGCAATCAATTCACTTCCCAAGGAAAACAAATAAAAGATTAATATTTAATTTTGATTAATAACCAGGCTTTAGTATATAAGAAGGTAATTTTATTATTGAGTCTACATGTCTTTTTTCTTCAGTCTTTTTGAATGGTGTAATTTCTCTAGACTACTCACCTCCTATTATGATTTTGACAGCAAAAATGGAGGAAATATCAAAAGGACAATGAAAATCTCACACTAGGAGAAGGTAATTGTGAATATGGCCTAAAGTTTAATTAACTAATCCTTTTGCTTTAAATATTCTTTGGTTTAATATAAAATCCCCCCAAATAAGAAAATCCCAAAGTGGCAAACTTAGGGAAATAGTATTGCTTTTATATGAGTATCAGCATAATCCAAGGGTTCAAATCTATTCACATATGATTGTCCTCATTGGTAGAGAGTAATTACTCAATGTTCTGTGCCTGAGTCAAGGATGAAATTGATGAGAGCTTGGTAAAAGAGAGAGTCTTCAGGTTTTCAGCTTCAAGAAGGGAGCACTGGATTCCAGTCTTTCTTCGGGGAGAAGTCTCAAAATGAAGAAAGAGACATCAGAAAGAAGCTAAGATATAGAAATATCATCTCTCAAAGTTGGAAGCCATAAGAAGGAGGATCCACTCCTCTACCAAACTCACCAACTCTGCTGTCAAGCAGGCAGGGAGCATGGAGAAATTAATCTCTACCAATAAAGATAGTCTTATGGAAACTGACTTGAGCTCCCAGGGAGCTCAGCTCTTCTGAGAATCAGAAGAAAACAACCAGCTATTTTTCCACAAATAAAAACATCATAAGGATACTCCCACTAAGGATTTAGACAGGCACTCTGACTTTTACCTATCTCTGTCCAATACACTACCACACTCCTCTATTTCTTAAAGAAGCCATGTTTCTAAAAATAAAAAGTAAAGAAACTATATTAACTAAAGAAAAGAACAAAACAGTGGTTCATATACAAGTGTGGACAATAAAAAGTGAAGTAGACTGATCTCTACAATTAAATTAGGCAACTATTCATCATCAAGCACCTATTATGTGCCAAATATTGGTTTAGAATTTGGGATTCAAAGATAGAAATAAAACAAACAATCAGTTCTTGCCCTCAAGAAGCTTATTATATTTTACTAGGAAGATACACCACAAACAAAGATAATTAAATGCAAAATAATTGTGGGGGGAGCAAAAGAGATCAATAAATGAAGAGATACGGAATAATGTCATGTAGGAGGTATCTTCTAAGTTGTTAAACCTTGAAAAGAATAACAAATTCCAAAAGGCAGAGATGAGGAGGGATATCATGTATGAAGGCTTGAGTATAACAGATGAAATGTTCTGAAGAATTATTAGGTCAGTTTGCCTGGAACACATGGTAATAATATGAAATCAATATGGAAGGACATGGAGCTAGATTTTATGAAGGGCTTTAAATGCCAAATAGAAGAGCTTGTGTTTTATTCTATAAACAATACATAGCTCTTGAAATTCCTTCATCAATTAAAGGACATTGGGAAAGTGGTGCTTTAGGAATGTCACTGTGACAGCTATGTGGATAAGGTTGGATAAAGGAGAAACTGAAAGCATGTTGACTGATTAGGATTCTGTTTCAATAGTAATTAGATTATTAGGACCTGAACTGGGATGATGTCCATGTTCGTGGAGAGGAAATGAATTTAGTAGTTACTGTAGAGAGAGAATCAACAAGACTTGGCAACTTGGTTAGATGTGAGGGTAGTGGAATGATAGAGAGTAAGAAGGTAAAGAAATCTTTGAGATTATGAGCTGGATGACTGGAAGCATGGTGGTACCTTCAGCACCAATATGGAAGTTTGGAATAGGCATGAGTTTAACAAAAAGATACAATGAGTTTTAGATACATGTGGAGCATCAGGTAATGTTCATCAGGAAATTGAGGATTAGGGATTGGAGCTCAAGAAAAATATAAAGGGTATGTATATCTGTAAGACCTGGATATCAACTGCATAAAGATGTCAATTGAACCCATATGGAGATCACAAAAGAAGAAAGATTTCAAGAGCTTCTCCATATGAGAAATGATAAAAGGGCCCAGGACAAAGCCTTGGGAACAATAAGAGGTGGGATATGGATGATGTTACAGCAAAATAGACTTATACATTGCCAGACAAAGAGAATTAAGAAAGAAGTTTTAGAAAAACAAAGGGAAGAGAGCTTAGTCAAGAGGAGGGAATGGTCAACTAACTGATAAAGTTAAAAATATGTAAAGAAAGAAAGCATGAGGACTGAAGAAAGGCAATTGAACATAATAATAAAGAGATTTTTGTAACCTTGAGTAGAAGTTTCAGTTAAACGTTAGTAGGTGGAAACCCCAACTTGGTTGTGAAAAGGAAGAAAGAATAAAAGAAAATAATTTGAGATGATGACAGGGTCAAGTAAAAGATTTTTAAGTATAGGATTGAAAGCTATCTGAGCTTTGCTTGTAAGCAGCAGGAAAGGAGCCCATGGAGAAGAGAGGAGAGGAAAAGAGAAAAAAGAAAGAGAAGATGAGAGGATTGGTGAAGGGAAGGAAAAAGAAGGAAGGAAAGGGAAGAGAGGGAAAAGCAAGACAGATGGAGAAAGCAAACTCCAGGAGAAGACAGGAGAGACTGACATAAATGGAAGGAGAGGAGTTGACTTTAAAAACAAGGAAAAAGGTCACCTGATCTTCAGAGACTGGAGCAAGGGAGGCAAGAGTGGTGAATGATATGTAACTGAAAAAAAAAATATCTTGGCCAATTCTCATATCAATTCTCCAACTTTCTCTGTCTCTCTGTCTCTCTGTCTGTCTCTGTCTCTGTCTCTCTCTGTCTCTGTCTCTGTCTCTGTCTCTGTCTCTCTCTGTCTCTGTCTCTGTCTCTCTCTCTCTCTCTCTCTCTCTCTCTCTCTCTCTCTCTCTCTCTCTCTCTCTCTCTCTCTCTCTCTCTCTCTCTCTCTCTCTCTCTCTCTCTCTTTTCTCTCTCTCTCTCTCCCCCTCCCTTCCTCTCTCTCTCCCTTTTCCTCTCCCTTTCTCAAGGCTTGGTGAACTAAATAAGGGTACCTCATAAATTGAAAACTAACTATTCAGTGATACCTCTAATTTCAGAGTAATAAAAAGCCACAACCTAAATTTGTAGAGGAGGAAAATGGTATCACCTGACAAGTTAAAAAACAGTTTCCTGAATTACATTTGTTACTGTTTGTGCTCAATAACCTCTGACAGATCATTTAGTCCAATCCTATCCCACTTTCCCAATCTGCACAAAGGTGATACTATTGTTAATCTCACTTGTACATGTAGATTAATTAATTATAGTTAATTATCTTTCCATTTTCAACTATGTGGAACATTTAGTTGTTGGCTGATTTTCTTTCTTGTTATTCAAAACCAAACTAATGCACACATGCATATTTTGCTTTTTTCCTTTGATTATTCACCCCACCATTTACTCAATCATTCTCTGTAGGTGGAAGTGATGAATGTTGCTGAGTGCCAGTGGTTTCTGGTCCAAGATGAATACCCCCAAGGAGCTCCTTATACTGAGTCCCAGGCTCCTGTCAGCTTGGTAATTGATGATGTTTTCACTTCAAGGTGTGGGATTGGGACCCATCAGGCTCAATGGGGGAAGTAAGTGAGTGAATTGACTCAGCTATGTCTCTTAGCCTTGGCCTCTAATAAGCATAAACTCATTACTGCCAAATGTACTTTTAACATTATAAGGAGAAAAATCAATCAGTTTAAGCCAAATAATGTCAAAACCTGGTGGTTTCAGAGAGAACTTTTGAAATTTTACTTTTAGCTGGTAAATGAAGAGATAAATTTTAATCAAAACAATCTTTCTTTTTTGAAGGGCTGTTCTCTAAATTCAAAATGACTTTGCCAATTTAAAATGCTAGAACTCAAAAGATGAATAATCCAGAAGAAAGGCCATAAAGTCAATGTATCTTTTTCTAATCTTGCTTTCCCATGTCCCATAGCAACCCCTTACCCAAAAATGTATGAAAAAACTCTAATATAGTATTTCAAATGTAGATTTTATGTAAGCTTATTTTATAGTGATTCTGTGAGCAGTTGCTCCATTTCTTATCTATGCGAACTGGAAGTAAAGTAGGCACCCTGCCAAGTCACTGACAGCATGTCTTGCCCAGGTTGCCATGGGTGACTAGCAAACTGACATCCTGGGGATCCAGCAAAGAACAGTCCCTGACTAATGGCTTCTGGATTCCCTATGACCTTTGATCCTTAATGACCTAGACTAAAACTAATGACTTAGATCAAGAGGCATCATACAACATGTGAACTTTTAAGAAAAGAGTTGCTTTCAAAGAAATGATTAATTGGTTTATAATATTTATAATATATCATTGATTTATACATAACAGACTTAACATTAAATGTCACAAAAACTGGAAGTGGTTATTCTTTTTAATGTTCACTTCAAAAAACATTTCCTTTGAAATGCATAAAGTGAATTCTGAGGATCAGTACCCAAGACTGATGAGGTCTATGAGTCATAGAACAAACAAAGACAATTTGCTGTCCCAGACACAAACTTGGTAACTAGTGCTACTATAACATTACTCCAAATTTGTGCATCACTTCTGTCATGAGAGATTTTGTTGCCATTTTAGCACCAAGGGCTATTGGATGTAATGTGCTTCAGCAAGGAGGCTGGCGGCTACTGTAACCACAGAGTATGCTGTCCGAACCTTAATGATAACTTTCATCACTGCATATTGTCACCATAGAAATGAAACTAGATGGGGGCAAATGACAAGGTTCTTCCATCACTCAATTCCATATTACACAGTCTGGGCCTGACAGCTTTCAGGACTATTCTCTCATCCATCCTGAATAGGCAAATACATTCTCAACAGGCCCCAAAGTAATAATCTGCCCTTCTGCAATGTCATCATTTTTCAGACTAGTACCAGCAATGCTCTGTATTTGAAAGACCCAATGAAAAGTCTTTCATTACCTTGGGTTGCCTAGAAAAATTTTAAATGGGGGACAGAGTGGGCTAGTATGGTAAAGAGAACTACTCTAATGCCATTAAAATAAAACTAGAGGTAAATAATTTGTGAAATTAGGAAATAAAATGATGGGCTCTAAACCCATTTAAATTAATTAAAACACCAAAAAGAGGGGAAATATTGGCAAATTTTGATCATAATATTTATTGTATAATTTAATAATATATATTCTCTATGGTTACTATCTACATGGTAGTCAAATGTAGATATCATTTAAAATATTACTAGGTAAGAATGCAAATGATCCGGCATCATTCACGTTTTACTGTATCAAAGTTACTTTTTTAAGAAAATCACCTTTTGAGAACACCAACAAGACATTTCTTTTGACTATTACAATGAGCCAGTGGGATTATTAGTTTTTCTGTATCTCACAACCACACCTGCATATACTTATTATAAAGACCTTAAGTTGAACATATATACCCTCACAGATATATGGAAGAAGGAAATAAGCAAATGTAAGCAGAATTTAATCGGAGCAGACAAACCAGATAATTTAGGTCAAATTCTACTTTTCAACAGTAAAGTTTTGATTTATTTGTTTTGGTTTGTTTTTTCTGGATTTCCCATTTATGTATATATATATATATGTATACATATATATATATGTATACATATATATATATATATAATACATATATATAAAGACCAACTTGAGTATCTGAGGCTACCCATTAGTTCTCCTCTTCTCTTTAGCCCTCTCTTCATCTTCCCTCCTCTAGTAACCAAGAGAGTAACATCATTACCATATTTTAAATTATTTCTTTAGAACTAGTGATAAACTTATGGAAATGACAAATATGAATAAGAAGATAGTATTCTGCAGCAGTAATAGGCATATCTTGACAAATCTCAAAGGCTAATGAGCAAAGTTATTAAAATTAGAATTATTCTGACAAACATACATACTGTGATCACTAACTTGTTTGATACTTTACATATGATATAAAAGATAAAATTTAGCATTTGTAGCAAATAATGGAATTAGAATGAAACATTTAGGTATCTATCACAGATCGTTTCTACTGCTCTGTAAATCTATTCATTAATTAAACATAACCAGGTCTTCCACAGAACTATGCTACATGATGTATATTAGTACAATCTGGAAGGAGCACAGTCACCTTCTAACTACAGTCTTATGAAGATGTTTCAGCAGGAGAACATTCAAATCTGATTTATGATGCTATTGTATCAACTCAGTAACTAATCTTCCAGTTCAAATGTAACACATAAGAGCAACCTAAGTGTAACATATAAATTCCACATATACTTAAAAATATTATTGTCTGTAATTTAATATAACAGAATATTTCTAAGCCTATAACCTTGCATGCTGAAGCAGTTTCTCAAGCATTAATACTTAAATGGGTCATATGCACCACATCTGTCATTCTGTCCTGAAGTCTATGAGGCAAAACCAAGACTCTGCTAGCCTATTGATTTTTCTAGCATTTGCTTTAATTTACTTAACCATTGAGAAATCCATCAGTACATAAAGGGCAACTGTCCATTACTGCCTCATTTGCAGACATTCTTTCCCCTCATTTTTAGTAAATATTTCCCTTAAATTGCTATGTGTTTACAGTGTAAAAATGAATTAGAAAAGTGCTCACACCTGTTTCTGTTCAGTAACTGCTGCACTGAGGTATATGTAACGTGCTTAAAGATAGAATAAATATCTAGACATTATTACATCTGTGTGCAAAGGGTGGTAAATTAGATCCTAATTACATTAACAGGGATTCTGCCTCCCAGCTTAAATTTTACATGAGCACTCTGTAAAAATCCAAAAGCTCTGCTGTGGTTTCTTTATGAGCTGGTGATTACAGCTACTTCCTATGCGGTCACTAAATATTCTGTTTACAAATAAATGAAGAAGCTTTGAGCCAACTTGCCAGGATAATAATCCATTTTTCTCCCCCCTCCCCAAACCCTTGCCACATAAGCATGGCAACAATCAGAAGCCCTGGCTTCATCTAATTACGCTATCACATAATTTCACAAATTGCCTTTTCACTGGGGAGCCAAGTGCAAAACACGCTCACAGTGGGATTTCAGGCAGCAGCTCTCATTTACTACTCATTCCTTGTTAAATTAAACACGAAAACACCAGTTGTGTGAAAGAAGTCAAAAAGAATGCTTGCAAATGAGACAGACAAGTGTATCTCATATTTGTGCTATTTTCAAAAAAAGAAATTGTGAAATTAGCAGTCTGTAAGGATATAATTCATTCTCTTAACCTTTACTTTTTCCAAAGATACTCCTACCAGTATATGAAAATTAGGGCTTTGGTTGGGAAAAGGTTTTACAACAATGCAAACTTTATGCCAAAACAAAATGGGTTTTGGTTGAAAAGTTCTTTAAGATCATAAATTTTGATTCTTTGTCTTTCCTTCTGCACTAAATATTTTGCATTACACCTACATCTGAACATCCGTTACATGTATTAAACAAATGCACTATTTACTTTGAGGTCAGTAATAGTAATATTGAACTTCTATTCTAGATACTAGGACACCAAATTGCATTCATCTTTAAGACCTCTAAAATTTAAAGAGTATCAATAAAGATGATCCAGTCTCAAGTGTTGTCTTTTAAGTATTAATAATACCATCTATGTTTATGAAAAGAAAACATTAATAATTGCAAACTCCCTCCCCTCCACCTACCAAAAACTAAAAAACTAGATGTAGAAGAGTGATTCAAGGAGGAGGAATTTTGAGGAAATGAGTAGAATATATGGAAATAGCATTATTAGTGGGAGTGAACTTGAGGTTACAGGATGAGAAGGTGACATTTTTACATCAACAACCTAACATAGACATTGTTAATTAAAGCTATTCCTTTTGCAGGAAAGGAGCCAGTAGGGTCAGGTACCATTTTTACATCACCAGCCAGTCCTTTATGCATGTAGATTTGCCAGCATTATCTGCACAGGGAGAAGAAAACATTAGCAGCAGCTGTCTCTGTGCTTTTACATTGAAAATTCTATTCATACAGACAGGTGGAGTAATTTAAAAGCCAATGTGGTGCAATTTGGATGTGACTAATGCCACTGTTTACTAAAATGCCACCATTACCACTGTTTATGGAAACATTACTAAAATTACATTTTATTCATAAGAATTTTAGGATTCTGGTTATTACCAGCTTTAAAATGATCAGACCCCAGAGTCATACCCTTGAGCTGTGGCTTAATTCGCCTGGGTTTAACAGCCTGCCACACTGAGGAAACTATAGTTGGATTCCAGTTTGGTGAGTAATCGGACCTGCATAAGCAGTTTCTTGAATCTCCATAAGGCAAATTAAAGACATAGCTCTTTGGAGTGCTGGCCACGTGACATAAAGAAAATCTTCGAGGAGGTGGATTCTCCGTTAGATGGTTTTGTTAGGATTTGCATTAGGAAAGCTCCTTCACCCTAAAACCGTTTCTCTGCATTGTTATTAATAGACACAGGTTTGGTGCTCCAGAGTCACAGAAAGGTGGTAAGATGAATGCTACAGTTAAACAGTCTTTTTAAAAATTCTCAGTGCCCTTGCATGGATTTCCCAATTGTCAAAATCATGACATTAGTATGGTTAGAAATTCCAATTGAGTGCTCCAGAGGCAATTCTATTCAACACAAAACAAAGAAAAGCTCATCCTTGACAATAATTTAACTTATAATGCTTAACAGATTGCATTAAAATTCATACCTAAATCCCCTGCTTTATGTTTTATTTACGATAAATAATCAGTTAGATAATGGAACAATGAAAAGCAATATGGTACAGTGAATAAAAAGCTAAACAGTTGGGAAGACCTAGGTTCAAGAACTCTGACATGCTAGCTAGCTGTGAGACCATAGGCAAGTCATTTAACCTCAGTACTCCAGGTAACTCTCCAAGCCCAGAAATTATAGGCAAATTGCCCGCCTGAATTGAGAGAAGGAGTTTCTACACAAAGAAGCAATCACACTGATGAAATTACAAATGTAGACTACTTCTATTTTTTTCTTATAATTCAAGTATTTTAAATCAATAATATGAAACTTATTCCTATAATATATTTGATTTTTAGATGAAAAGGCTATAATGTTTATACTTATTTACATGATAGATACATATTTTCAAAGAAATACCATATAACAGTAGCCCTTTTTAAAAAAAAAAAATTCTAACATTTTTATGGGAACTCTTTCCCAAGAGAATGTAATCTCCTTGAAAACAGGAACTGTTTTGCATAGTGCCTGACATATAACTAGTTCTTAATTTAAGGTCTGACTGATTGATTAAATGAATCATCTTAAAAATAATAGAAACCAATTGCTTTTGTAGTCTGGTAAATTATTATAGAATTATTCTTCATTTGTTGAACTTTTTTCTATTGTTCATACTAAGGTCAACCTTTTTACAAATGACAAAAACCCAAACCAAAAAAATAAAAATCTCCCTAGCCATTTCCTGAAGATCCTTAAGTACATGCCAGTTTCAAATGCCCACCTATATGATGTGGAAACCTCAGGGCTGAAGTGCAGTACAAGTGAATGAATAGTAAGGTGGCAATAAAGTGTTTGTGACTATGTGTAAAGCTTAGTAGAAAGACTAAAATTTCTAGTTAAAATGCCTCAAATGAAATACAAGAACTGAAAAAACGTATAGAAAAAGAAAAAACACTGACATGCAAAAGATCCAGGATGCATAGTTTTGTCCTATTTCTACCACTCCATCAAGACATGATTCAACCATATTCAAATTCAACTCAATGGTTAAGCTAAATAGTTTGTTAGCTTATGTGATTTCTTTGGTGTTTGAAACTTTTGACAAGAAAACTCCTTAGGAGGCAGTTAGGTGGCTCAGTGGATTGAGAAGCAGGTTTAGAGATGGGAGGTTTGGGCATTCAAATCCGGCCTCCGACCCTTCCTAGCTGTGTGACCCTGGGCAAGTCACTTGACCTCCACTGCCTAGCCCTTGAAACCAATATAAAGTATTGATTCTAAGACAGAAGGAAAGGGTTTTAAGGAAAAAAATAAAAGCTCCTTTTATCAGTATAGAGAGGCAACTGTTCTACAAATGATAATTTTGAGAGTTGCCTGGAGCACGAAGAAGTAATTTATTTGTCCAGGGTCAAACATAGCTAGTGTATGTCAGACAGTATTTGAAGCTGGGTCTTCCTAATTCTCAGGCCCATTCTCCATATAATATGTTACACTCAAAGTCAGCTTATATCTTAGTATAGAGTAAAGCCAATTAGTTTTCATATTATCTAATTTTAAAATAAAGTAATACTAAAAAATTTAGATTGCATAAAGCAAAGATCTCCAAGTCTACCTTTTCTTTATATTATTTTAGGAAGTAGCAATTAATCTTGTTTTAGGAGGCAGCTTGGGTGGGCTTAGAATTGTGTGATCCTGGCCAAGTCACTTAATCCCCATTTACCTTAATACCCCGGAGAAGGAAATGGCAATCCATTCCAGTATATTTGCCAAAAAAACTTCATGGAAAATGTGATTCACAGGGTCATGAACACAACTGAACAACATCAATTGTATACTAGATATCTATCATAACCGATATAACTTGCATACTATGTGCTTTAAAATAGTGAGAAAACCATTGGATCATTTGAGTTACTTTTGTCAAGATGTTGCTCTTATTAAGATAAAGTGCAATAAGGACGTAAGGAACGACTGAGACCAGTAGGTTAATGTCAAAGAAAAGAGCAGTTTTTCTGGCAACAAGTCATTCCTCTGTCCCTAGTTTCTCTTCCCTTGCCAACCAAAAATAAGTACTTCATCTGAGATTGTCCCTGGTATGGGCATAATTCTATTAACCATTCAATTCCCTGTGATATTCCAGAGGCAAACAAATGTTTTACAGGCTTTGAGCTGCCCCGGTGTAAGAATGATCACTGGCATGAGCAAATGTAAAAATGAGCTAGAGTATCTCTGCCAAGGACTAACTGCTCCAATACTAATCTCCACCATGACAGCTAGCGCTACACTGGAACCTCACCATGACACCATTTGCTATAAACTGAGGGCACCAAGCAGGTCAGTGTTTGCCATTATCCAAAGCATTTATTACCACTGAATCAAAAGAACTCCATTACATGGAGGCCCCACAGTTTGGATCCAGAGGCTCTAGGCTTCTATTACTACTCCATAAATAAGTAACAACAAAATCAAATCTTAATACATGGCTATTCAGGGAATGCAAAAGGAACAAAGGGTAATCATTTTAGTGCTGGTCTTGTTAAAGGCTGGAGGAAGCCAGAGGTTTTCTCAAAAGGGGAAGAGGGGGATATATATGTGTGTGGATAGAGATAGATAGATGGATGGATAAATAGATAGATAGATAGATAGATATAGATAGATAGATAGATAGATAGATAGATAGATATAGAGAGATAGATAGATAGATAGATAGATAGTTAGATAGATAGATAGATAGATATACTATCTTTGGGGAGAAAGGCTTGGAATAATGGGCATGATTTCAGTCAAGTATAGAGTTAAAGTCAAGTCAAAGAAGACAGACCTATATATATTTCATGGCATAAAGATTTATTACACTGTTTAGTGGGAATTGAGATCTTGTCTAATTTTGGTTGAATTTTTCTTCCACTCAATTTCTTATTTCTATAAGGTAACATTATTTGAATAATACTCCTAAACATTTGAGGAAGAAGATGCCAATATTTTCCTTGAAAGTCATATGAAATTCCTTTAAGTCAGAATGCTAATGTTAATGATGATAATATAATGATTTAAAGTTTGCATAATACTTTACAAATATTATCTCATTTTAACCTCATAGGAACCTTAGGAGCCAAGTGCTATTATTATCTCCATTTTGTAGATATAGAAACTGAGGCAAACAAAGCCCAAGTGACTTGCATAAGTTTGTACAGTTGGTACATATATGACATTGGATTTGAAGTCAGGTCTTCTTGACTCCTAAATCTAGTAGTCTGGTTCAATTGGCCAACTTTCTGACTTCGTTAAATTAATGCTACAAGTATCTGTGATTTCACCATTGCAAGTATCCCTTTCTTTGATAAATATTATACCTTGTCTAAATCAATGTTTATTGATTGACTAATTCTGCTAATGAGACTATTAAATTTTTAGTTAGCCCAGATTCATAGACTTTCTTTGGTAAGCTTGTTCTCCAGTGACAGCCCAGGAAAGGGCACAAGAAGAAGACTTAAATGGAATCCAACTGGTAGGAGAGGGCAAAACATTTTTGCTATCCCAGTTTCGGTTCTTGAAGTAAACTACCAAGAAGTGTTCAGATATTTATCATACCTGCCTGCTATTGCATCAAAGATGTATTATTACTAGCTGGAACTGATATGTCCCTAGAATACCTGACTAATGTTCAAACAAGTTTATTCGTTTGGTTGGTTTTGGAAGAAGAACCTGTGTTTTCACTGAAGTTAGGGAACTCTCAGTGACTAAATTCCCCTCTACTAATGGAGATTTACAACTGTGGTGCAACTCAGAATCTTAGAGCATTACTTGCATAATTAATGGCCCAAATCACATGACTAATACGTATAAGAGGCACAATTTGAAACCAGGTCTACCTGACTCCAAAGCCAGCTCTACCCACTACACCGTGCTGCCTCTTCATTAAAATAGTTAGTGTTATCCAATATCAGCAAATTTATAGTCCACTTCTATTGCCAAACTAATATTTTGTTGATTTAACTATGCAACTGAACAACTTTGTTGCTGTTATTTCAAGGACCAAAAATTTTATATCTAGTGTTCAGGAGATTGGGTATGATCCTGTCTGTACTTAGAGTCATTCTTAAAAAATAGATTTAAAACATCAAAAAGATATTTTGGAAAAAAATAACCTTAGAAACAAAAGAGTAAATATAAGAGTAATTTACCACTTTTCTAGACTCAACAAATACTCTCTAAAGAAAAGACAAATGATAAGTTAAATAAACAAACCATTAGTTTCAGAACAAAAATGTTATTGGCATCCAGTGATATAAAATAATTTTTGAAAGGTCACAAGTTGTTTACAGTTTATAACTTAATATACCTATATAGATTAACTAATTTTGAACTTAAATGTGCTTTGAAAAAAAAATTGTTTCTTAATTTTGCTATTTCTACTCCTCATCCAAACACTATAATTAACCCAGGTCAGAAGTGCAAAACTGAGAGATAGAAGAACACGGGATCAAGAAGGGTGAAGTAGGGTGCAGAAGGCCAGGAAAAATCTTTGCCAGGTCACTAATGGTCTCTGAGGCCACAATCTGGAGAACACTCTGATGCTTCCTTTGATCCTTCTAATTCACAATGATCATTAGTATTAACTCAAATTCTTCTGGGTGAAGAATTCCATCTGTAGTCTTTTTTAGTTTATCTGCCTTAAGTAAGTAAATCCTTCAAACATACCATTAGTGTTCCAAAAACTATGAAAAAAATTATGTTGCCTCAAAAGCAGACTCATCATTAAAATAGCATATCTAGAAATATACCCACACATATATATGTACATATATACATACACATACATATAAATATGTTTTATGTATATACATAGTTTTCAAGCTTAAATAGTTCATAGAGGTCATCTAATCCAATCTATTCATTTTCAAGATTAGGAATCTTGGGCTGGGCCCAAAGAAGTTAGGTGACCTGTCAATGATCAAACAGTGCCATCACAGTTGAATTAGGACATATTGGTGTTTTTTGCCCAAATAATAGCAAACTGTTCCACTGACAGTTTAAAACCATTGTTCAGTGGGGCAATACAAGATCACAGCCTTTTCCAGTAAAAGTTTAAACATCACAAAGCTAAGGCAATTTAGAATGTCAAAAAATTAAGATACAGAAGATTTAAATAAATCAACATAAAGTTGGATGAATGCAAAAAACCTGTATTATTATATAGGTACTATGTGCCACGTACTGTGCCAAGAGATGGGGAAACAAATACAAAGGTGACACAGTTCCTCATCATGAATAAGCTTATGTTTTAATTGGAAAAAAACAATACCTATAAGGAACTGGTTACTAGAAAAGGGTGTTTTGGTTTGAGGAGTCATGGAGATAGTAAGTAGAGTTGCAGAGCATATTCACTGAAATTGTCTTTACAGAAATAATGATAGAGTTGATGTGATTATAAAGGTAGAAAGAAGAAAAAAGAGTGCATTCAGGGCATCACAGTGGATGACCAAAAAATAGTCAGGATCTAGTATGAGACTGATCAGATATAGCGAATCCTCACTAATGAGGATAGCACAGTTGCAGGACAAGAGTTCCAAAGATGAGTGGTATACCCTGTCCTGAGAGTAATCCTCCAAGGCACTTCAGAGAGAGTAGCATTCAAATTTGAATATGCGGTGGCAAAGAGTAGTTTGCTGTCATTAGTGAAACTTGTTAAAGCAAATATAAGAAACTTGAAGTTCAGGGATAATAACAATAGTCACTCTTTTGCTAGACATAAAAGTTTCTTTGTTATAGATATGACATGAAATTCTGAGCTACTCCCAGATGCTCAATGGGTATATAAGAAAAAAATATTTTCATTCTCATTTAAGTTTTTAGGAATTCCATTTTTTCTATTTACAGGTCATATGCTTTGAAAAGGAAACTTCTGAGTTTTTTCCATAAGCAACCTTTTTGATCAAATATATCAATATTAAAGAGGCGTGGGGCAAGAAGTGAGGAGGGACTCACTTTCTCAAATACTGTACACTTCAATGATTGATGTTTCAGGCAAGAGTGCCCAAATCCAGCCTTCTTGCCAGACAGAACACATTCTCAAGCCTACTGACAGCTGAAGAATGTTAGCTAGTAGAGCATGATAAGAACATTTACCATTAAGCTTGGCAGAGCGTGGGTGTGAGAAATAGAAAGACAGACAGAATGAGAGGAGGGAGAAAAACAGTTACAGAGAAAGAAAGTATATACATCACACTTACATTGGAATAAATTCAATTAACCCAAATCCTTAGTTCTTTTCCTTGCTAACACGTCATAAAGCAAGTATAGTCATTTTCCCTGCCTAACTTGCAAGCAGAGATGTGATACTAAGATGCCTCCAATAGAATTAGTTACCCAAAACCCAGCCAATGCAACATCTGCCTCTTCTAGAACTTTCAATTCTCAATTCAATTCTACTTACTCTGTCTAAAGATGGAGAGGCAAAAACCTCAGGGCACTTTTCATCTAATCATGTTTATACGGAAACTATTATCAACCTGGAGAATTGTGTAACTTCTGGCCTGTCCCACATTGGCTTTATCCACAATGCCAGAAAATCCATTTGTATCACAAAGTGAGATGCTAGACTGTTGACAGTACCACTATCAAGTAGAAAAGTCAGGTTACAAAAACAAAAACAATCACTAGGAAAAGACCATTTACCTCCGTGTGAGGTCTGTCTATGAATAAAACACAAAGGAAAGTTTTAAAGTGAAGAAGCAACTAAGTGGCACTGTGTATAGAGTACTAGACCTGGAGTTTGGAGGACCCGAGTTCAAATTTAACCTCAAATATTTCCTAGCTATGTGACCCTGGAAAAGTCACTTTACCCTGATTGCCTCGCCTTTGCCATTCTTTTGTCTTAGAATTGATACTAAGATAGAAGGAAAGAATAATTTTTTAAAAGAAGCAGTGTAACTTAGGTACTAATTGTAAGGTAATAGGAACAATAGTTAATTGAATTTATATCCTATTCTACTAAGTTTTATATTGCAGCAAAGAAATAGGGAAAAAGCATAAGGTTTTTGCTCTTTTTTCCCTAAATCTGAAGGTAGACACTATATTTTAACTACCACTTTTCCTCCCTGTTTTTCAAGATTCCTGAAAGAGGTGACAGTTCTATGTAGGAGTAGAATTTAAATGAGAGTCAGTAGTCACTTTTCCACTATGAGAAAATTAAAGACTGCAATGTGTAGTAAAGATCAGAAAAGAAAGGGCTTTGATTTTACCTTTAATTTTAAAAGAGCAATACATGCATTTTTGTTAGATTTTACTTATTCTTTTGGGTTTTTGCTTTTCTGGATCCTAGGCATCCCTCCATGCAACCTCTACATAGTGAAATAAAAGAGTGTATGTAAAACACATCCAGACTAAATGCTATGACATAATAGGTTCTAATGACAGTTGAACTAATGCCCTCAAGAAGCAAAAAGAAATCTTGATATTCTATATGCTTCTTCCCTTTCATTAACTGTGATTCTGAAGTGAGCTATATATTAAGTACTTTTTAATTGTTTGAAATAATATGTCTCTAAGTACATTCATGTATTGCTAGGAACAAATGGTTTTATTTTCCTTCTGATTCTGTGTGTGTGTGTGTTTTAAATTTAAATAGTATCTTTCAATTCAGTTACAGGGAGTAAATTTTTGTTAAGGAAGCCCTCTCTACCTACTGAGCCTGGCACATGGTGAACTAAATTTGACCTAGAAGTTATAGCACTGACATTTTATTTTACTCCTTAAACAACAAAATTTAAAGCTAGTTTCCTTATTCTTTTTTTCTTTCATTATATATGAGTAGGTCCAGTTTTGTTTGTAAGAGACCACAAGTCCAAGAAAGGGGCTTTAGTTCTCTCTTTAGAGTAGTAAAATGTGCTCCTGATTAAATCTACCTGTGGATAACTACAGACCAGCACATTTTTCTTCTTATGCAGCTGGGGTACAAATCCAATAAGGTTTTTATTCAGTGCCTATTCTGCTTCTCTAGAATACAAACTCTTTAAAGCCTTTTCAAAGGCAGATTTTTTTTTTTACTGAAATAACCCAATGAAAGGATTGGCCCATTCCTTTAAAAAAAAAAAAGGACGGGGTCTGGGAATAGGGTGGGGGGTAGAGGGAGGGAATTCAAGTAATTTTTCTAAAAAGAATTTGAAAATTTTAAATTTATCTCTTGATGTTAAAAAAACTTGGCCTATAATATCCTAAAAAAATTCAACCATAGTTAAAATTATTCCCTAACCCTTTATAGGATTTCAGAATTCATTATTTGCTAGATTATCTACTTGGTCATATATAGCTGCCGGTTTTCATGGGCTCATAAGAGGGAAAAAATTCTTCGTAAACTTTAAAGTGCAATATAAATGTACTATTGTTAATGTGGCTAATTTAGAAATAAAAAACTCCCAATGAAGTTTACAACTATAAAAGCTACTCTAACCTTGAAAAGGAAGCACTAAAGGATTAAAATCTGAGAGATGCAAGGAGAAAAATTAAAATCAATCAAATAAAAAAAAACAAAAATACAACAAACACCCATTTTAGACTTTCTACTCTGGTGTTTCTTCAGGATTATCATTAGCAATGAATCAGTTCCTGAATGTAATTGATGTCTAGGTGGACCCAAGCACTGCAAAGTGTGATGGGAAGAAACATGCATGAAAGAAAGGAGGGGTTCTCTTGTCTTAGGAAGGCTATTTAGCATACATTAGCATAAAAAAGGAGAAGAAGCTTTCTTTAAAATATAAATGCTTATAAATTTTTATATGAATAACAATCATATTTCATAGGTATCTCTCAAGCCAAATTTTTCTAATTTTAAAGACTAAACAAGACCCTTCTTTTAAACTAGAGGGGTGGAATCAGAGCAGACATTTAAATAAGTCTAAAGCTCAGAAAGCCCCAAACAATAATGCAAACTTGCCTTTTCTCATTGATGTAATATAGATGGTAAAGTAAATGAAATCAATATTTCAGCATAAATTAGAATTTGCCCTGGATAAATGTCTATTTCTGAGACTAGATTAATGGCAAAAGGTGAAAGAGGTAATGAAAATTTAATCCAAGAATTAACTTCATAAAAATACCATCTGGACTTTTCTTCCAGTATTGTAGTGTAAGAACTACTCTCACTCTTTGGTTCATGAATGACTGAAACCTAGTACGCTGAATAATGACTATGTCAAGACAACACTATAACTAGTTAGGCAACTAGGTAAGTCATCAAAACAACTGAGGGAGTAGTTAAAAGCTATTTGATAACCTATACTACATTTCTGCTCTCTGTGAACTCTATTAAGGAAAACAAGCTTGGGTACCCTCTTTCAAATAAATGATATTGCCTGGTTCAGAATCAAAATGTCAAAGATCTGTAATTTTGTATGAGTCCTCTTTCCACTGACACAAAATACAACCTTCTAAAACTTAGTAGTAGCTGATGTCTATTATTTGTTATGGATTTTTAAAAATCATCAACTTGGGGTCACTCTCTGAATTTAATTAAACTGGTCTTCTGACAACTAAAATACAGCCCATCATTAGACATGTACTCAAAGCCCTCCCACTTAGATAAAAACTTTTTAAAGTTCAAGATCTGCTGGAACAGCTTTCTAGAACCTGAGATGGCTTATGGGACCCAGAAAACTCAGAAAGAAAAATAATATCCAACCCCCAAATAATTCAAGCACTTGGTAAATAATAATATTTACTTAAAAATGTAAAAAAAAAGCACACCAACAATATGTTTATGCATATACTCATTGCTTAGAAATGGGAAGAATCAGTGAATATTTAACTGGCCTGTAAAAGTTTTTACAGTATGATTGTTTATCTGCCAGACTATTCACAAATATATGACCTAGAAAAAGCAGAGCATCTGGTAGAAGGATAAAAGAAGTAGCTTTCTCTTACTTTCTCATTCTTTTCTGATTCTGTCTGAACTAATATTTGATAATATTTTATTCAGTGGCACCTCAGTTTGAAGTTAAAGGTAAAGCTTTTTACAGATTTGAATGGAGGCTGAGGAAAGCCCATTCATTTTATACTTTAGTATAAGCCTAGACTATAAAAAGTAGTTTTATTATGGCTCCAGGGCCAGCCTTGATTTTTTCCTAGGTTATTTATAAACTGGTTGGCCCCAGTGATAAAATATCAGCATGGCAGCAACATTGTGTTTGACCCATTGTTACCTTGCCTCTCTTACTAGTCTCAAACACCAACACAATTTTGGACTTCATGTTTCCTAAACCCTTTGGGCACCTCTTATGGGACTTAATGCTGGTAGAAGATGCACACCAGCAAATTTGCATAGGGTAGACCTTATTTAAAAAAAAATCTTCTCTAGAAGTTTAATAAGTGTTAAGAAAGTGTCACCACTCTGACTGGTAGCACGAAGTGCTGTTAATTTAGTAAAACATAAAAATGACTCAAGTCCTATTTAGTTGCCTTATGATGGTAGGGAAGTACTATTGAATTCTTGAAGGATCAACCAGCAGAAGAGAAGCCTAGAGACTTCTACCAAGCTAGAAGAGCATCTGTCATGGGTCTAATGAAAGGCTGAATGTCTTTCATTCAATGATCAAACTACTTAAGTTTAAAAAGCCTATTTAGCAGAAGGTTGGCCAATGGGTGTTGAGTCTTTTCAGCCACAGCAATTTAAGGAATCATAATACTAAATCAAAAAGAAGTTGTGATTGGTATCAGTGGAGGAAGTACCCACATTAATGAAATCAGACATCAAGAAAGTTAAGTGGCAATAGTAGATAAAGAGTTGGACCTCTGGAATACCTGAGTTTGAAATCCAGATTCAGACACTTGATCTGTGAGCCTGGGCAAATTACTTTAACCTCCTTCAGCCTCAGTATCCTCATCTTTAAAATAGAGATAATAAGAGACCTACCTTCCAGGGCTGTAGTAAGGATCAAATTCAATAAAGTATGCTAGCCCTTTGCAAACCTTAAAGTATATACTTTATCACAGTGCTAATTATTATCATTATTATTGATTTTGAAATATTCATATATAACAATGACTTTGGAATGAGAGCAGCCAAATAGGATCAAAAGTGACAGTTCTCAACATGTGGTCCTTGGGGACCCTTAAGAGTCCCCAAGACACTTTTAGGTAATCTTTAAGGTCAAAACTATTTTCATAATACTATTAAGATATTATTTTGCCTATTATGCCAGATTTTCTTCATATACTTAACCAAAACAACATATCACCACAGAATGAATGCAGAAGCAGATATGAGAATCTAACTGTCTTTTATTAGACCAGAAATTAAAGAGATGTGCAAAAAAATGCAATGCCAGTCTTCTCACTATATTTTATTCTAGAAAATGTTATTTTTCATTAAATTATTTGTGTTAACATAATTATTTTAAGTCAGTGAATAAATATTTAATTTTTCAGATTAAATTTCTAATATGGTAAATGTCAACAGATATAATCCACATAAACAAAAATTCTTTTAGGTTATCAATAATTCTTAAGAGAATAAAGGTCAGAGGAGGGCATCTACATGGCTCAGGGGATTGAGAGTCAAGAGGTCCTGGGTTCAAATATCACCTCAGATACTTCTTAAAATGTGTAACCCTGGACAAGTCATTTAACCTCAAAGCCTAGCCCTTACTGCTCTTCTGCCTTGGTAGCAATACATAGTATTGATTCTAAGAAAGAAAGTAAGGGTTAAAAAAAAGAGTATAAAATAGTCCTAAGATGAAAAAGTTTGAGAATTGTATATCTATAGCATTAAAAATAGCTTTTATCCTGAAATTGTTGGCAAAAACAAACATTTTTAACTTTGAATGGTGGTAAGTGGGGTGGAGGATGTGTTGTTAAATTACCACTGCTGCTCTGTTTCCTTTCCAATTCTATAAAAAACAATCTGAAATAGCATATATTCTTGGATGTTGCTGGATGCCTAAATCTCTGAAGAAGACCTAACATGGCACTGACTATGCCATTTAGTTTATCACTAGCTTTGCCAAATATCAAAGCTTTTAAAATATGGCAAGTACATGTAATTCAACAGTTGAAATCTCCATTTTGGTTAATTTTTGTGACAATGGAGGGTAATTTTGACACAACTGAAAACTTCAAGTTTTAAAAAAGAGATTTTCCTTCTAAAAGAATTCACATAAAACTTTTTAAAAAGATGCAGTCTTATGAATGGAAAATAGAAATAAGTCAATTTCCTTCTGGCATTTAAAATTATTTAAATAAATATTTAATCTTTTACGTTAATTTAGACTAGTACATTTTGAAACTATTTTCTACGTCAACTATATCAGTGTTGTCTGAGTATTAGTTGTTTTCACTGTCCTGAGTATCACTGTTTTTGCTTACTATGTATTCAAAATTGCTGACTGTATTTTGAATTTTGAAAAAATATGAGTCTTTATACTAACTGACCAGGAATTTCTTAGTCCATGGATTACTGATATGAAAATACTTTGTAGCCTTAAAGAATGACATAAAAAACCTATTATCATTGCATGAGCTTCCATCTTGTGTTCCTTCTAAGTCTGTAGATTTATTAAAACAGAATACTTTAAAAACACAAAATATTTATATTAAAAATATTTGGTGCATAGAATCCATTCAGAACAATAACCAAACTAAACAAATCCCCCAGTGATACAGTCAAGTATCTCTAGTTTCTCACATCTCCAGCAGAATTCCTGCAGCGAAAACAGCAATACTCACACAGACAATATAAACTGTTACTCTGTTTGAAAAGTCACAAGGGATTGAACAGGAAGAGCTGACTATATATTGCTGTTTTCCTTTACTGTTCTAAATACAGTGACACAACTTTCACTTTGGAACTGTGCCTCAAGCAAATGAAAATTCTGCAACACAACACAGTCGATGCATTCAAGCCCTTTGAAAAATAAGTTTTACAATTATCATGAATCACAGTATCAGAACTAGGGTTTTAATGAACAATTTACCAAATTCACCAAAACATTGGAAGAAATCTAATCCTACTGTGTAATGAGTGAGCCTCATTTTCCTCTTTTAATGAGATTTCTTAGTAAGAGGCAAGTGGGTTGTAGGGGATAGAGGACTGGTCTGTCTGGTCATCAGAAAAGTCTGATTTCCAGCCTGGTCTCGGATGCATTTTAGTTTTGTAACCTTGGGCAAGTCCTCTGAATGCCCCAGAATTCTTTAAGACCATGAGTTCCCAAAGAGTATCAGTGGTAGGAGTTTTTATACTGGGATTCCCCTCATACCAATGAAATCACAGACCAGGATCCCCTTCCCAAATAAACAAACAAACAAACCAACAAATAAATAAATAAATAGTGGAACCTATCATTAAGAATTTAAACAATTTATTTATTACCTTGAGTAAAATCATTGATACACACTTTATATGACAAATGCTTATACATTCCTGATCTTGTACACATGCTAAATTTGACAAAACTACAAAGATGACCTTCAAGTGACAGTTCTCTTTCAGAAGGCATATACATGTGGGTGTATATGGATGTGTATCTGCATATACCCACGCACACATAAATACATATTATTTATATAACTATGTTTTCACCTTAGTAAAATTTGTGCTAACAGTTATTTCTTTAACTGTTACAAGTCCAGAAGAGATCATACTTCTGAATAATTTAAATTATTTTCTACCATAAACAGGACACTATCTATGTTTATTTCACATATGTCATTTAGAGTTCACTTACTGTTAGATGTTGGAACAGCCACGCCCTCATGATATTTGTGGCTACTTTGGGAAAGATGCCACGCTTTTTATGACGCTTTTTGTCCTTATCTGGATCATCATCATCACCTGTGCTGGGGGAAGCTACACTGTTGTCCAAGCCATCACCTGTAAATATAGTGAATCAAATTTTGACTGATGCTACCTTGATTATGCTTTATTCAAAAAACTGCCTTTGGATATAAACAAAATAATAAGAGAAGTTAAAAGGTAATAGACAGTCTGATAAACTGTTTTGCCAATGAGAAGGGGAAAAAACTATTTAGTCTCTAAAATAGCTAAATCTGAAAAACCTCCACCCCAAACACAGAACTCGCTAGTCAATCAGAATAGCAAATTGATTTTAATAGTCAATTTTTCAGTTTGTGAAGGAACAGAGTCATTAGTGGGAAAAGATGAGATCTTTATTAATTATATCTTTAGAACAATTATTTTGACTGCATGAACAAAATGTATGATTGTCTCATGATGTGGATTAAATATAGTACTGTGACAAGTACCACCACAGGTGATAAATATCCTTCTAGGGGAGCCAAATTCCATATATTGCCTTTGGGATCAAGTTAGAGGAGGGAAGATACATATGATGTTACTCATATCCACCTATGATACACCTTAAGAAAAACTAAAAGAGTAGGTGAATATTAAGATAATCAGTCAAGTAAAACACTTGAGAGTATAGACTTGAAGTCATAGATGACAGAATTAAAAATAGAAAGAACCTCATAGACCATCTAAGTCATCCTCATCATTTTGCAGATGAAGAAACTAAGGCCAAGAGAGGTTAAGTGAATTGCCAAGGACAGACAAATAATAAACAGGAGAGCTGAGATCTGAAAAAGCAAATCCTCTGACTTAAATGTGGCATTTTTTTCCTTGAAAAAGCCTTTCATTCCAAGCCCTGGGTTCAAAATCCCAGTCACGATATATGTTTTATTCTTGTCTGACTGTGGGCAAGTTAACCTAAACAAGTTTTTACTTTCTCATCTACAAAATGATGATAAAACTTCAGAATCTATCCCACAGGGTTTTTGCAGCTAATGGGCTCTGTAAATCTTAAAATACCATAGTAATATAAGCTGTTGTTATTGGGTAGGATTGTGTTTCTCTTCTAGTAGCCTAACATATGAAATAACCTTTAATTTTAAAGCAAAAGTCGATGAATTTTAAAGCAAAAGTAGATTGAAAAATCAGTCAAATTATCTTCTAGTCACATAGTCTAGAACATGGCTATATCATCACTGAGGTATTTTTCAGTTCTAAAATTCCACGATTGGAGTCAAAAAGTTGCCTGTAAAGTATATTTCTCTACATTAAATCCTGTTTTGCTATTTATTTCCATTATAAAATTGGAGCTGTGCTCCTCTGGGAGGAAAAATGTTGGCCCCGTGAGGCAATAAAATTATGTTTTAGGATGTAGTAAAAGTTTAAAGGTATATATTTAAAAGAAAATATACTTTCTGAGGAAATAATCGTACTACTCAAAGTAAATCATAACTATGAATGAAAAGGCGTTACTATTATTTCTGTTTGTCACAAAAGCAGAAAGGACAAAAGGAAAAAATAACAAAGGACCAAATACGCTGGATTAAAAAGTCTTCCAATGTCTATCAAACTTTGTGTTTTAGTAACTTCGAACCTACTTTCCCTAGCACTCTGTACACATTGCTGACTTTTTAGAAATAATCAGTTTGATCTAGGGAGAAACATGGGGGTAAGGGTTAGTATTGCAGCAGTAAATGAGCAAGAGAGTTTATTTACAAGGGTAAATGAAATAATAGGGAAGCATCCTCTACAGCCAAAGGAACCAGAAAATTCCATAAAACAGGTTTTATATGTATGCTCTTTTTATATAAACACATACACATATATGCATGTACATACATACACACAACTGTATATGTGTATATGTACATATACACCAAGAGATGAAGCCTATATATGTATATGTGTATAAATGCATGTATGTGTATATAGAAAGAGTAGAATTGAATCAAATTTTTGATTATATAAGTGCTCTCATATAGAAAAAAATCTGCATTTTAGTTTTTCTAGGCAACCCACTGAAACTTAAATTGCTGCTTAACAAATACTCTGGACCACTCCTCTTGGCCAAGAAGCAAACAAACAAAAATGACCAAGGAAGAGTCTTGAATTGCAAGACTTGAGTTGCAAGAAGCAACTCTACTTCATTTAGAAGACTTTTTAATATTTACAATATTTGTAATCATGCCCTATCTACAAAATTCAATCACACCAAAGAAGCATGGGAAATTTCTGGGTTCCTTCTTTGGTTGAATTTATTGGGCTTGAAACAGTCCTTTGTGAGCATTTATAATCCAACCAAATCCAATAAACACTGAGGACCTAACTATGGAGAAAGCCTAGGTACTAGTGGGATCACTGCCCTCAAGAAGCTTAAAGGAGAAGTTTTCTCTCTCTTTGCATAAATAACCAAGCTTCTGAGAAGGGCTCCAGACAGATTTGAATGATAAATTCTTTTAAAGGCAAATATTTAAAGAGGCTTTTTATACAGAGAAGCAATTCACCCTATAAAATAACAATTCATAAAAGAAACATGAGCCAAGGAAACAACTCAACAGCATTTAAAATTTCAATGGGCTAATCCACTTCGAGTTTATTAAAGTTAACCAAAGAAAAGAGACATACATATTATTTGCTCATTGATTAAACACAAGGAAAAACTTCTAACCTAATGGCATTTTTTAACCTCTTCCCCATAATTATTTTTAGTCCTTTTAAGTTTTCTTCTGTTTATTTCAGAACCCCTTCAGATTAATTTAGTAGAAAATGCCTACTGCTTGCATAGAAGAGAATTCATTGATAATTTATGGAAATATCTACTATAATCCAGAGGAGATGACTTTTTTCCAGCTTTGTGCATCAATAGATAATCAAGGCCTTAAAGCAGCCTTAGCTTCCCATTACCTCAGGCAAAAAAATTCCTGAAAGCATGCCTTGAGGGCACCTGAATTATATACTCCATTAGGAGGGGAAAGGCTTTCTGCATTCCATGTATAACACTCACCAGAACCTTTCCTGTTTATTTCTGCTGTATGAAAGCAGAAGCATTAGGAACAGAATTTTTTAAGTGAAGACTTATGTAGATACAATGGAGAAACCTTTCAAGCGAGATCCAGATCACCTCCTTCAATCCCTGGCAGTGACCTATCCCAAATAAAAGGTTTCTGTTACATCATTAGCTCAAGCCAAAAACAGCCTTGGCTTAATGCACAGTTTGTTCTTCCTACTGTTTTTAGGCAAATACAGCTACTTTACTCCCATCTGGGAGGGAAATTACACTGCTGGGTTGTAATCTAAGACAAGATTTTCATTGGAAGCAAATGCTTTCAATCCAGTGTAAATACTGGTGCATGTTCAGAAAAGCCTAAAACAATAAACCCTGGTCCTGTCCGGCACAAGTCAAGGGAAATGGAGACGGAAAAGCAGCATAATAAAGCAAACTATTCTCAAAGTAAACTCTTTCATAGATTTTAATAAATGGCTTGACCTCTTCCACTTTTAAGGATTGGAAGTTGATCTCATAATGTCTAGATCTCAGAGAAAAGCCAAAGTGGTCAGTTGTACCTTTGGCATTTGCATCCACTCTGCAATTTGATAGTCACCTCTATGAGGTCTCCAGGGGATTTATTTCCTCCTCTTCTCCCCTCCCCTAAATTTTTAAGATCGCTAAAAAAAAAAAAAAAACCCAAAACCTTAGAGAACCACTGACCAACCACACGGCAGCAGCTCTGAACCACATTTGTAAAATGTCAGCCGTGACTTCATTCCTAGAACTGACTTCTCCTGCCGCCAAATGAAGGCAAACTGAAAAGGTGGAAATAATCATAAAAATGATGCTAGTCCATAAACAAGCTTACAGCCTCATTAGTATAGCAGTAGGCTCCACTGGGTGATTTATGCTCGTTTTGCTGATGCCATGAGGAAATGCCATAGGGCGACTTAAGCCAACTGCTAATGGTTTCTGACAGCTTCTTAGCAACTAGTGCAAGCAACGTTGTGGCGTTTGCGAGTGACAGAAACCGAAAATGTCATATTATCTGCCCATGTGTCATGAAGTCCGTGTGGCAATTAACTAGTAGGCCAGTGACTGAGGGGCCAGAGGCTCTTGAACATGGCCCTTGGCTATTCCGAGACAGACTCCGTGGCGTGCGCAAGGATTGCATTCTCACTGCACATATGCAACATTCTAATGCAGGAATCTGGTTCACACCACCTTTCTGTCATTGATGAAATTGGTCCAGGCCAATTCGTGCTCGATAGGAATTCCAGTTGCTTTCTCTCTAGCTGATGCATGGCAGGATCAGGGGAGCACGGGAAGTGATCTGCTTTCCTAGGGTTGTCTGAATGACACCTTAATGGGCGATACGGAGTTCTTTGTTTTTTTGAACGCTGGATCCAAAGGTGCTACCTTTTCCCCCCTCTTCTCAACAAATGAGTCTAAAAGGATTTAAGATCACTGAAGCAGACTCATTGCCTGTCAGATGGCTAGGAGCATAGGAACTCTGCACAGCAACAAGACACTATTTAAAAAACACCAAGCCTGTAACAAGCAGGGAGAGAGAGTCTTGGCTACACTTTTCAGTTTCCAAGCTATCAAAACCATGCACTATATGTCAAACTGTCAAACCTTTCAGCATGGGCCATTTGGCCTTTCAAATAATATTTAAGAATTGTTTTTACAAAATTTTATAGGCCATGGTCTAGTGAAAGAGGCCAACCAACAAAGAAAGGAATTTGTACTACAATTCGTCCACGGACAATTTCTTGTGAGACCTGGGCCTATCCCTACGGAACAAGGCAGGTGACCTGTGGCAGCTCCCAGGCTGTCAGAGAGCTCAGATTTCAAACACGTTCAACTCAAACGTCCCAGAGTTGCCTATTTAAGCATGCCCAGGCATTTAGGCTGTGCTATCTCATTCCTTTCAAGAAAGGATAAAGCAGCATTTATTGTATTCAGGCCATTCAATGGGTCAGACTGGCCATGTCAGCAGGGGTTCCTCTCATGCAGGTCAAAACCCTCTCCCCTTTTTCTCCCCCTAACCACTCACTCTCTGTCCTTCCAGTGCCACCATTCCCCAACATCTACACAGAAGTATAGGCAAGAGCAAAGAAAATAAGTTCATTAAAATTCCACCAAAATAGCTAGGAACTTTCAGTATTGGTGAAGAGCCTCATATTAGATGATTTGCTACCAATTTCTTCACCTAATAAAGACACTTTTAAAAACAGGGATATATACCTCCAACTGCTGGGGCAAATAATAGTGCAAGTCTAAACATTTTTTTTTGTTTCTTTCACTAAAAGTAAAGAAGAAAAGGAAACAACTTTATTCCAACAGTTTTAATTTGTAGATTCAACTTGACTTCATAAAATACTTTCAAAAACATTTTCAACTCAAACTCATGCTTTTTTCTCTCTCATGCATATACAGAAGTAATATAATCATTTGACATTCACAATGGAATTCAAAACCAAAACCCACTTACAAAGACTTTTTATAACTCAGATGTTATTTAGAAAATCATCCTGAAAACACTCATAAAAGATCATGTGGCATAACGCTAAGGTTTTCTTCAAATGAAATCATTCTACCATATCCTAATTTTTATTAGGAACAAAACAAAAATAGGAGTTATGTCCAATTTTTTTTTCCTTTTCATCTTTCACGATGAGCATGGCCACCTGAAAAGATAATACTGTGTTCCTTCCATGTGGTTTTAGAGCATTTCAAAGATCCAAAATTTAGGTTGCTTCCACCTGTGTAATCCTTCATGAAAGCATTTCATTCTGTGGTGCTGTTGTTTAATGTTAATGTCCATACCCTAAATGGCAAATGTGGAAACTATAACATGCAGCCTTAGGTGCCCAAGCTTGTTGTGATAATTCTGAAGCTACTCCAAAGATCTGGTCCAAATGCAGCTGGAGTGCAAGAATCCAGAAGACAAATGGGAGAAGGTCCCTAGGTTTTGTTGGAAAGGATGAGAGACCACCATGTTGCAGTAATCAACTATCTTTTTTGAACATTTTAAACATGTTTTTCTTCAAGGCATTAATGAAACATATTTATTTAAGGTTCTGCATGAATGTGACTTCTTGAAGATTTCTAATGATCTTGATTTTCATATGAATGGGTATTCCTTCAACCAATGAAAATGTCAAATGCTTTATAACTTAGTAGACAGCTTTGAGAGTTCTTACGAAACTGCAAAAAACAAAAATCATCAGGCTTGGCAGTCAGGTTTTTTTGGATGAGCTTCTTCAGACTTTAATTTTTAAGAGTTTAATTATGGTCTAATTTAGCCCTTTCAATTAAATTTAACACATATTTGTTTAGAAACCATCAATGGAATACTCATTTTGATATTTTCCCCCATCTTTACATATATATAGCCTTGTTTTCCATCAAAAATGATACTAGTTTGATCAAATTAACATAATAAAAAAGATTCAACCAGGTGATACCATATAGTTTATTTCACCAACCACAAAATTTTAACACTAAGCACAACTGAAAGAGAAGAAGCATTTCCCAAAACTCCCATGTGGCATCGTTAGGAATCACAATAAACAATTAGATGTTGGCAGTCACCATGGCTTCTATAACTTCCAGCAGCTACTAGTAAAGGCTGTATGTTGTATAGCATGGAAGTAGCTGTTATTAGGTATAGGAAAGCAGTATGTGAATAAATACTTTTAAATGGCATGCAAAAATATTAGAATTATATGCATAATTATAATAATAAATACTGTTATGTAGCAGAAATTGATGGTCTTATATAGGCTATCTCAGAAAATTTTTAATTATTTTGATAGTTACAAGAGAAGACCATCACCAACATAAGTACTGACACAAATATCGACTTTTATTAAAAGACATAGAGTTTTTGGGCAGTTAGGTGACTCAATGGATAGAGTCAGTCCTGGAGTGGGGAGAAATTGGATTCAGATCTAGCCTCAGACACTTCCTATCAATGTGACCCTGGGTAAGTCACTTGATCCTCATTGCCTAACCCTTACTGTACTTAGTGGTATTGATTCTAAGAGAGAAGTTAAGGGTTTTTTTAAAAAGCCATAGAGTTCAAGTTGTTTGGAGAGTGAAGAGCAGAGGTGAAATGTAAAATGCTCAGTTAGCACCCCTGAAAACTGGATTTGTGTTTAGATCATTTTAATTATCAATATTCTGGCAGAAAAAAGGAGTAGTTAGTTCTGCCACTTGTTTAAATGTATATCAATGAACATTTGTATTTTAGCATTACTTGTGTGTGTAATAAATAACTAGTCCCACACCTGATTCATATTTAGAGAGTATCTCTTTAACCTTTCCTTTCTTTGGGGGAAACCCTAGATGTGAGTACAAATCTCATCATGGAGCACTAATATGAGGGACTTAATATGCCAAAATGTAGGAAAGAAGGGAATCTAACCCACATCTCCATTAGAAGCCAAACTCTTGAGGCTGAGCCCAGTCCAATTATAGTCAAGGTTCCAAAGAAGAAGGGATCTCATAGTTGAAAAAAAGTAGAGTCCCCCAGATCCTCTATAATCAGCAGTAATTCCCTAATATTTGAACTATTATTATTTCTATTTATAACCAAAAAAAAAAAAAACACTTTAGCTACTACCCATTGCTGGCTGATTCAGGAGTTGTGACACAAAGTTTGTCATTTTCAGTTGAAGTTAGGAAGGCATAGATTTATGGTAACAAGAGGGTTCACTAGATAGTCTCTGGAGAATGAGTTGGTTGTCTTATTTAAATCTCTAATGGACAAATATAGGTATTACAAAAACCCAAATGCAAAAACTTGGAACCAGAGAAACAAATTTTCTCCCTCTTCTGAATCTATATTCCTTCTGAAAAAAAAAAAGTTGATTTTATTTTGGGCCCATAATTCCTTACTGAATTTTTACTGTGAAGATGCCTCTATTTTATGACATAAAAGAGTTTCATTTATGGAAATTGCTGTTATCTTTATTCCTTAAGTTTTTGCTTTTTTTTTTAAGAGCACCAAAGGAATGAACTATACATTTAAAAAGAAAAGACAAAGATGGATGGGGATTCATCATCCCTATTAAATGTGAATTTGGTTTTCACTCCAACCAGAGATTTCAAAAATATCAGGAAACCCTTTTACTGATGCTATTCATCTGCAATTTACACTCATTTCACAGAGAGCATAAGTGATTGGCTCATAGTCATAGTTGATAGCCTGTTATTCCATTTGTATAGGGAACACCAGATGAGAAAACACCCTATAGCAACACAGATATGCATCTTCTCTGCAAATTATACTTCTAGACCTTTGCCTAGAGCACTAAAAAGGTTAAGTGACTTGGTCAGGGTCACAAAATCAGTACATATCAGTTAGGATTTCAACACATATCTTTTTTACTTACTTTTTTACTTACAGGCCATCTCTTTCCATCATGCCAAGATGCCTTTCATTCTATAGACTAAATTTACTTTAATTTTGCTGAATATTTCTTACTTTTTAATATTTCTAGCTTATAGCCTACCTAACCACAAAATAAAGAGAAAAACTGAATCAAGGGAACATGACATGCTATTACAAGCAGACGTCCCTCAACTTCCATTTCCAAAGGTTTGTTTTTAAGATGGCCACTTGATGTTTAAAACATACTTTTCTATAGAAAGAGTAGATATCTAGCCAGACTAGGCCAAAAAAAATCTAGTTAAGGTATGTAATTGAGTATATTATTGAGTATTCATCTAAATCTGGGGTCTTAGGAGCAGGAGCTCCTAGGATTCGCCAGGAAAGAATAATGAGAATCAGCCTTTGGTAAAATTTTGAAATAGCTGAAGTTTGTTTTTGTCACCTTACTTTTCTGTTATGCTCTCTTGATTTCTATTACTTTGTCCCCAAATCACGAAGTGTCTTACCCAAACCTATCTCCACAATGTATGCTATGCTCCAAGCAGAGGGATTTCCACATTCCTCTCTATACAAATCAAACCTCCCTTTATTCTGTCAAATTTATTTTAAATAGTAGTTAGGAAGAAATCAATATAATTGAAGTTATTCATATGAATTTGTGAAAGCTTAATGCCCATTAAACCTTTGGGAGAGTTATTGCATTTTTTAAAGTTTCATGCATTTTTCAAAGTATGCCTAAAACAAATGGATTTTTATTTAGAGTGGGACATCAGGTACTAACAAGATGAAATGGACATTTTAGAAGAGCTCTGACATAAGACATTTCTGGGCAGGAGTCAGTCCACCACACAGGTAGGATATAGACCTACCAGAAAGGCTGTTCTGAGGGTCATTTCCCTTAAGTTGTTACTGATTTTCAAAGTTTCTTCCCTTCTGCTATTTCTGAACTTCTGGATCAAAAAGGCTGTTTAAACACCCTCTTCCCTGCGCCACCCGCCACAATGGCTCCCATGGCAACAGCTAAGAAGCTTCAGTAACTTTGGAGGAAAAGTAGGGACAACTGTTGTCTGTATGGCTTATTTATAAGTTGGGTGTTTATAAATTTAGGACTTGGATGCCAGAGTTGAACTGATATCTTTAACACACAATGAGGTCTCTTCCATTCTGTGGTTCTTCACTGGCAAGGCAACTAATTTATAAAACTGAGACCTCCCTCAAAAAGGGGGGTAGGGAAAGAGGGAGAGAGGGAGAGAGAAAGAGAGGGAGAGAAGGGGGGGAAGAAAGCTATAAAGCTATGCCCAAAAAAATCTGTTCTAAAATTAAACTTTTAGTGAATTTAAACAGAACAAAGCAATATTTGCATTTGAATTATGATATATTACAGTATGTGATTTTAAAGAATGTTAGATTTTTTAATAAATGTTCATACAGATTATCAGTCAAAAAAGATATTCATGTTTGAAATTTACTGAAAAAAAACAAACTTCCAAAGAACTCATAAACTTAAAATTATACCTGTGAACAGGTATAATTACATTGAGAAGTTTGTTAAAATTTCCAAGTTGTTTTCTTCTTGAATCACTGTACTTTTTCCTTTTGAAAGGGGAGTACCTTTTTCTAGTAATTCAATATGACTTTTTGACTTGAATTCCCCTCAGGGGAACAACAGCAAATTAGTTGCCTATACACAGAAGACATACAGCACTGATGAATAGGAAAAAACACAGATTTTACTCATTTTTTTCATCTATTCAGCATTTTAAAAAGCTAAACACCAAAGAAGAGACCTGGGAAAAGAGAGACTTATTAGTCTTAGAAACTCCAGGATTATGGACATGCTATAAGACATTACTGAATCTATATATTTGCACTATACATTAAATATTAAAACAAGAACAGCAAAAAAACAATGGGAAAACTCACAACCTTTTTCCTAGGAACAAAAGAAAATAACTGTGAATGTGAAAACATAAGTCATACTCTTTCACTGAGTCAAAATCTCAGAAAGATTAAACTATACAAGATTTTATAATACTCCGTTTCCAGACAACTTTTGGCATATATGAAAGAGTTCTAAATTCTAAATAAGTTCCAGAAAACGTGTAAATCATATATTATAATGTGATTATTTAATTAGAAACAATTATAACAACAGTACATTTGAACAGTAGGAAAGAAGCAGCACATGAGAGAAATTCTATCTAAGAACATACACAACTCCCTGGTTTTAAAAAGATAATAATATACTACATTTCAGAGCCTACATCCCAAAAGACACAGCCTTCTAACTGATTTTTGAAGTATTTATTGTAGTGTATATTTTCTATCTTTCACTATATGTGTATATGTATACATATACATAAAAACATAATTTATCCACAAACCACTTAGGCCACAAACTCAATTGTATGAGGGCTGCAAAAAAGAAAAGCAAACCTGTCACAAAGCTCATGCACTTTGTCCACTGGAGAAACCCTCAAACCCTCACACAAAGCCTATTTATTCTTATTTTAGATAAATTCTGTTAGGTTTGTTTATGTGGTTTCCCTGTGTATGACAAATGAGAAACAACAAGTTAGAAGTTAGTGAGAGGAGCTAGAATAGGCAACAGTAAGAAAAGGACAACTGACAGCCTATTGGCCACAGGAAAGAGAAAAATTCTAAAAAGAAGCCACAAGAGCTCCCAAAACCCCACCCTAAAATAAATAAGTGATATTTATAATGACAATCTTAGTTATCTTGGAATGCTAAAATTGGTAATCTAGTCCAATCCCTAATGAAACTTGCATTCCCTCTAAAACATCCCTGACAAGGGGTTAGCCACCCTCTATTTGAAAACCTTTTGAGATGGTGAACTTAGTACCTCTCATCCCACTGGGGAGGAAATCATAGCCCATTTTCCTCAATGGTAGCTCATTTCATTTTTGAACAGCTGTAATTGTCGAGAAGTTATATTAAGCCTTGTATTACTATAATCTGCTTTCCTGTAACTTCCATCCATTGGTATTAGTTCTAGAGCCAAGCAGAGTAAATTTAATTCCTTCCCCATATGTTTAAATTTCTGAAGACTTCGATCATGTCTCTGATTTTCTCTTCTCTAGGATAAACATAAAACCACCCACAGAAGAAAGAAGTGGTACAGAGAATAGTATTCAAGAAGTACAGAGGTAAGCAAATGTATACTCAAAAAAGCCAAAAAAACAAAACAGCACATTGTTCAGTTGGATTTCTTCTAAGAGTAAATAAGGAAATTCTCTAGTCATACTTATAGTACTGAGAAGAGCAGCTACCTAGGAAAATAAATGATTAAGGATTTACCGTATGTGCAGATGCAGTGGGGAGGTAGTATGAAGAAGAGAAAGAAAGAGACAAGCAGGGAAGAAACTAGAATAAAAAAAAATGAAGTGGGCATTAGAGCCCTGATATGAAAGCAAACAAATGAAAAATCTAATAGCTCATGGGAGAAAATTGGGGAGTCACTCACTGACCCACAGAATGAAATTTTTCTCTAACTGCTACATAGCTCTTCTTGTTTCTTTATCCAATCTTCCTTCCCCTTACAGTTTGGGGCCCCAGTTGTATTCTCTATAGGACATCACCATGCAGGTTCCTTTGCCCACGGCCAAAGGAACTTGCTCAGACAGATCATCCCCAGTTCAACACATACCACTCACTTTGCTAATTAATGATGAATTCCTGCCTTTCAAAACAAAATCAAGAGACAGGAGGAAAACAAATAGGTCACAAAGATGAAGAGCCCTGACTTCACTTCCGTGATCAAACTAAAGATAAAATAAATGTTCCATATCTCACCTAGAAAGAATAATTATTTTTTAGAAAATAAAATCTCTTCAGATTTTACATTATGCATTGTGAATCAGAAAAAGGGCTTATTATAGAAGGTATGAAAGGTTTTTAATCATCTAATTTAAAGATAAACTATCTCCTTCCCTCATTTTAAAAGAACAAATAAAATGCTTTTCTGCCCCAAATCAGTATTTCCTAGCTAATGTGCGCATTGGTCACACTAGTGTTTTTGAAACATGTGACTGGTGTGCTACAGCTGATTGGATTTTCCCTCTAGCTCTGACTTCTCCCCTAGCACCTACTCTTTGCCACCTGGGCTCCTTTTACTGCTATATCCCCCAAACCACTTTTTGCCTTTGCCTCATAAATTCATGTCCCTCTTTCTACCCTCTCAAATCAAGACGTTACTCAGGACTCCTTTTGGAGTCATTCAGTTTTGTCCCATCCCCTCTCCTCAGCCATCAAATCACTGTGACCTTTTCAGCACACCCCTCCTTTTTTCTACTGTTGTGAATATTCTTCTAAGGCCAGCCTTCTCTCCACATTTTTCCAGTGCCATAAAGAGGACACCAAACCTCCGAGCCCCCAGTTTATCTTGATAGATTTTTAAATTGGCAGATGTGCTGAAGAATGAAAAAGATCAGGGGAAGACTACTCTAAATACTCCTATAACATGGCAGGCAGACTACTGGCTGATGAGTGTATATTGTAAGGCAATTTGGGGATCATAGATTTTCATTTCTTTACCATCATTCCAGGAAATGGCAGAATTCTTAATGGCCTATAAAAAGTATTTTAATGGTTTTCAAAGAGCCTGCTTTTAATAGTAGGTAATATCAAGAAACTGTTCTGATATATGGAGAAACTCTACTGTAGAAGAATTATCTTTAAAATCATAGAGAATGGAAATTACCTAGAGAAGAAAACAAACATAATTCCTCTTCTATCTCTATCCAAAATGTTCATTTTCTAAATGTACTTAATGAGCAATGAATCAAATTCCCCAAATAAAATGTGTGTACATATGTATATTAAAAATAATATAGGTTTTAGGTATGTTTTAACTTAAATATGCTGAATAAGCCCAAATGAGCCATAATATTTCATATTATACTCTTCAAAAAAAGAATATGAAGGTAAAAGAAGTAGTTTTTTTTAAAACAAAGATAAAAGTATGGAACAATTTGGGCAAGATAAGTAAAGAATAACTATAAGGATATATTTAAGTAAAGAATAAATATAAGTAAGAAGTAAGTTAGACTCTTCCCACCCACCAACTCATCCACCAGACCTAGAAAATGTACCAAACTAAATACTGATGGGGACATGTAAATAAAAGTCACTGTGAGTCATTATTTAAGCCCAGATCCACATAGGGAGACATACAGGTATGTAGACACTGGGGATAGGATCCAATCAGGACTGTGCCTGGGCAAGAGCACTGTAGCACCTGGAGAAGCTGTGCTTCAGGGCAGGGAGAGGTCAAAGATCCATAGAGGGCATCCTGACCTCCTGCACCATGTAGGAAAAGGTGCTAACTGGCAGCCTTTTTGGTCATTATTCAGTTCCCACAGAGCCAAGGATGACTGAGGAAGGGGCCTAAAACCTGGGATGGTTTTATGGGATAAAGAACTGCCCCAGGTCCTGAATAGTACAGAAAGAAAAACAAATACAAAAACTAGCACTGATGCTGTGGCTTAAACTCCAGAAGCAGAGTATCATCTCATTCCAACTTCTAGCCTAGTTTAAACCCTATGGAGAAATAATTAGGGTAGGAATTCCCAACCTGAGGGAAACCTGTGACTTTGAATGAATAGTTTCTTAGTAGGCTCGTTAGAATCTGAGTCCAGCAGCATTCTGCTGTGAACTCACATCTAAACTCAGATCAGGAAATCACAGACCTCAGACCAGAAACCCAGCAAGAAGACTTTGCCCTGCATGAGAACAGTTTAGGAGCACTACAGGCCCATAGCAGGAAATGTATTTGAGGAACAACACAACACTTAATACCCCAAGAAAGCCTCAGCAGGACCAACTTAGACCATTCCTCTAGAAGCATGTAAAACTTGGAACTAACATCAAGTCAAAAATCAGGAAATAGGCCTGAAGAGTGAATAAACAAAATAAGAATGCCTATGATATGAATTTTATTATGGTGACAGAGATGTTCAAGACATGATCCAGAAAGGAGAATGACTCCAAATTACCTATAAACAAGATTTAAAAGAAAAAGATAACCTGGGCATAAAGTCAACTAGAATTTCTGGGGGACATGAAGCAAGAGTTTTTAAAATCTTTTTTGATAATCAAGATGAAAATCCTAGAGGAAAAAATGGGAAAGAAATGAGAACTATTGAAGAAAGTTGGAAGGAGAAATAGCAGATAGTCCAAGAGATACAAAATCTTGCCCAAGCAACAAACATCCTGAAAAGTAGAATAGACCAAAAATAGACTAATGATTCTTTAACAAAAATATTAAAATAAAGCTAAAAACCTTAGAAGAAATGTAAAGTATCTTATAGATAATTAAAAAAAAACAACTGACCTGAAAAGAAAAACAGGAGAAAAAAAATTCAGTCTGTATGCCTGACCAAATGCCTTGACCAAAACAAATACCTAGGTATCATATTTCAAGAAATCTTAAAAGAAAACTGCCAAAATGTTTTAAGATTAGAGTAAAAAAGTAGAAATAAAAAGAATCCACCTGTTGTCTCCTATAAGAAACTCCAGAATGAAAACCACTCAGAACATCTTAGTCAAAACTGAGTATAATACAACAGGGAGAAAAGTAGGACTTTACCAAAGCAGAAGACTTCCAAGTATACATGATAAAGAGACCAGAGCTGAATAGAAACTTTGAAATTCAAACACAGGCATTAAAGTTAAGCCTAAATGAAAAAATCTTAAGGGAATAAATAAGGATAAATTGCTTATATTCTAATAAGGAGAGGTGTTGTATGTGTCCCTTCTGGGCATAATCACCATCAGATGTTATAGATGGGGTTATGTTATAAAAATGAGGAAAGGGGATAGTTTCAGAGAAATTTGTTAAGTTTGCTATGAACTGATGTAGAGTCAAGTGAACAGAACCAAGAAAACAATGTATAAAATGCCAGCGATGGTGTAAAGGCAAATAACATTGAAAGAATTAGGGGCTCTGATTGGCATAATGGCCAAGTACAATTGCAGAGATTAAAGATGAAACATTCAGCCTACCCAGAGTGTAGTATGAGACGTGTAAATGTGTATGTATCTGTCTGTTGGACATGGTCAACAAGGACATTTTTTCTTTCTGTTTAACTATATAAATTTGTAACAGGGAGTTTGTCATTCATTCTCAATTGGGATAGGGAGAGGGGCATTAGTTGATGAGGACGTGGAAAAGATGGCTTTTTGGTGACTGAAAAAATGAAATAGATATTTTTAAAAGAGTAAATATAAAAACTGTCATTCAGATATTAAATGAAGAAAAAGTAAATATTGCCCATGAATAGACCCTAAGAAGTAACTATAATAATAAAATAGTAAATGGGAGTGACATATGCTACAACATATGAAGATAAAAGTGAAGAAGTGTTGCTAAGAGTGGGGAAACTCCCTTTGGAATTCTCTGAAATACACGAAAGAGTAGAACAAAAAACATATAATAAGCAGTTACACATGAAATGATGGCATAATTTCATAGGACACAATGAAAATTAGGAAGTAAGCCTATACTAACATAAATTAAGTCTTCTATTCAACAAAATGAGAACGTGAATATATACTAATGTCAAAGGGGATAGAAAACCTCATTACAATGAGACTGGCACACAATATGTGAACTTGGGAAACATGATAAATGGAAAGAAAAAAGTTTAAAGCATCCTTTTCAACTATTTTAGAAAAAACATAGGAAAAATGGCTGACCTCAACTTTTCAATGAAAGCCTTTTCATTTTACCATTACATAAAAGAAACGAAAATTATGTCTGGGGAGAGTATTAAAATGAATATAAAAGCAGGGGTAGTGGGGCAGTTCTATAATTCCTGTTATTAGGGAAGATAATACTGGTGGATCACTTGCACTCTGAAATTCTGAGCTTCAGTGAGTGTGCTGATTAGATGTAACATTAAGTCGAGTTCCAAAATAGCAACTTCTAAGAGCAGGGGGTCCACCAAAATGCCTTTTAAAATGGGCAAACAGGTCTAGCTTCAAAATGAAGTATGTAAAAATTTCTGGGCAGATGAATACATTGAGTAAGACATGGAGACCCAAGCTCCCAAAAACAGAGAGATGATGGATGAATGGATAGAAAGAAGACATGTACATATGTGCATATAGTCAAAGCTACAGAGATAAAATGACTACGAGGGCTACAGCATCCCTAAAATGGGGGACACTGTGGTCAAGATGGGACATTGTTATTCTATTTTTTCTTCCATAGAAGCTCTATTAAATTTTAAAATAATAAAGCCATAAATATGCTAACCCAACATCTACATGTGAGTAGTTGAGGAATGTGGTAGAGCCAAAAGCTACTAATTAGTCTCATCTATCTTTATTGAGGACACAGAAAGCAGAGAAAGCCTACAACCCATTTTTTAAAAAAGTGATTAGTTTTTATAGTTATTCCCTATCTTCATGGCTTCCCAAACCCCTCCTCTCCTTTTTTAGTCATGTAGAAATGGGAAATATTCCCAAATCTTATCTAGTGTAATCCTTGTAGAATAAAGGAATACTGTTTTAAATTCCACAACCAAAAATGATTGCCAACAGTACAAATGAGGCTAAGTGTGTAAGTGAAGTACTCCTTTCTTCTAGGAACTTCTCTGGAGTGAGTATTTATTCCCAAGAGGCTCTGCAAAGGTCTCAACAGTAAATTTCTTATTCAGATAATAACTTTTTCACTGAACATGTTTGCATCCATATCAAAGGAACAGAAACATTTAAGAGTATGTGGTGGTACAATCAGATCTCAAGAAAAGGGGGCTGGGAGTCTGAGCCAAACAGCATTCACTAGAGAGCTGCCCCAGGGCTGAACTTTGTTTCTTCCCTCTGGTCATGAGGCTTCCTTATGATCAGAATTAAAATATTTAACAGTTGAATTATGGGAAGATGGTCTTATTCACTGGTCTGAAGCTTCTTAAGGTACAGAAGGGGGCAGATTTTGGTTATACCCCAACCAATGAAAAGGAAGAAAAGGAAGAAATGGTGAAATTCCCTAATTGATGTGAATCAGTTAACTTTTCTCTCCTTTAAACTTTTCTTTTAAAAGATAAATTAGATATGCTGATTAGACCTACTCCCCAAGGTACTCTTAACTTGAGCAACCAGCAATCTCTATCTCAAATGATCCACATAATTTTCCCTAAATGGGACAATCTTATGAGGTCCCATTTTCCTCCAGAAAAAAAGTATTTAGTGTCTCTGGAATCATAGGTGGTATAGTGAATAAAGTGCTAGCCTTGGATTCAGGAAGACCAGAGTTCAAATCCTTGGGCAACATCACTTTACCTTACTCAGCCTCAGTTTCTTTATCATCAAAAAAGGAGTTAATAATAGCAATTATCTCATAGAGTTAGTTGTTGGGAGTATTAAACTAGGCATTATATAAAAAGTGGTTTATAAAACCTTAAAATACCACATGAATTCTATCTACTCTCATATAGTCATATTCCGAATTTTCTTTATTGTCAGACAACCATTTTCTCCTTTCACCTTTTTTCTTCTTTTCTCATCAAAGTCATTTTACTCATTTTTAATTTTTTTAATCTACTTTTTAATCATATCCAAGTCGCCATAATATTCTCCTATTATGCTTTGTGAGAATAGGCCTACTTATCCATGACCAAGGATATATAATTGATTGATGAGGTTTTAGACATAAGAAATGGTAGATATTTGTTTTATTTGGGGGGGGGGGTTGGCAATAGTTATTTTAAGTGGGATTTTGGTTCAAGGGAAGAAAGTTAGCCTAAAATGGATATATTTCTTTTAAACCCTTACCTTCTGTCTTGTAATCAATACTGTGTATTGGTTCCAAGGCAGAAAAATGGTAAGGGCTAGGCAATGGGGGTTAAATGACTTGCCCAGGGTCACACAGCTAGGAAGTATCTCAGGCCTGATTTAAACCTAGGACTTCCCATCTCTAGGCCTGGCTCTCAATCCACTGAGCCACCCAGCTGCCCTCCTAAAATGGATTATAATCATCTATAAACATGAACAGATTAAGAATATTACCTAGCTTCATCCTCCAAATCCCAATTTGACTAGTGACAACATGGAAAATGAGCTCTTACGGCATGAAATGGAATAGCAGATTCATTAATACAATTGTTTATTTACCCAAATATTGGAAAGAATACTTAATTTATCATTAAAACTCCCATGATTATAGACAGTCTCTTCAGGAACTACTAAAATGTGTGTATGTGTTTTTTAATGACTAAGAAATGGCCATTTAGTGGCAGCTAGGTAGCACAGTCAGGAGGTTCAAATCTGGTCTCAGATACTTCATAGCTGTGTAACCCTGATTGTCCCTTAACCCTGTCTGCCTAGCCCATGGCCTTCTCTCTTACAGTTGTTACTAAAACAGAAGGTAGGGATTAAAAAAAAACTTGGTCATTTATTGGAATTATTTTCAGGAAAAGAAAAACAACTAAAATTTGTCTTGTGCATGAATGAAAAGTAGGTTGGGAATGCTGTTATAAACTAGGGAACATTTTCATTGGCTCTTTCTTTCAGGGAAAGGGAAATGGCCAATAAGAATATTGGCCAGTATTAGTCATTCCCAGTCCAGTTCTGTGAATGCCTAGACAATGCTCCTTTCACTTCTTCCTTGTACATTAAAGTGTTTATATTTATTGATATGTAGCCTCCTGGAAGAGGTGGCTGAAAGACTTAAAATCAATTTCTGCCACTAACTAAAAAAAAACCCCAAACCCTCCAATATAAGATCCTTATAGGCAGGGGCTGCTTCATTTTTGCCATTGTGTTTCTTGATATCTGAGGCTCAGTTTGGGGGACAGAGCAGACACTTAACAGTATCAACCGTTTCACTAGGCTCCAGTTCCATCATCAATAAAGTAACTATTAGACAACATAATTTATTTCTAAAATGTTAGGATTCTATCTCAGTATCACTAGGAAATTACATTGATAATTACAAGTCAGAGCACTACCAAAGAAACTACATACAGTGCGTTTTTCTTATTATCATGCCCAAGTTGTCAGAGATTTGACACAACCATGGTCTGTCTCAACCAAGCAGGTTGATATGCCTCCACCTCAACAGATCTTCACACTGTAACACTTATCTCTTAAAGTGTAACGTTGGTGGAAAGAAGTATTAAAATCACCATTTTCATTAGAGTTGGCCTCCTTTTGTTCCCCAGAGAAAAGGCTCGTTTCTTACCGGGTTAATGCATTTCTGTGTTAAGATTCTGAATTCAGCATTTCATTTCCCACCTCTATATTTTATTTTGCTTTTCATTCTAGGTTTCAATACATAGTAAGGGCTTATTAATGCTTGTTGACTTGACTTAAATGAGTTAGTGATCTATAGATGTTAATATATTTAATTATATCTATATCTATTTAATTAATTTAATTAATTAGAGTTTATATCTATACATATAAGATCTACATATGTAGTATCTCACTTGGTTTCCTGCACCACTTTAGGGATAATACTACAAGTATCTCTTTTACATTTGGGGGATTAGGGGTGTGGTATCCCCTATAATCTGGAAAATCTCTGTAAAAAATTTTGTCTCCTTTCATGCCAGAAGTCTTTTTTTCTTTTATGGGGTATTTACAGTACTTTATTGTAAAATTTGGGTTAAGTGTTTGGACATAGGCTTTATGTTCTGAGTTTCTAAACTTTTTGTGTTTCATCTGCTGGCTTTTGCAAAACTTTCCCAAAATTCCCATTTTCTTTCTTATGCTAACCTGCAATATATTGAAATGGCAATGGGAAGTGCTGTGATAAGGAAAGCATACTGTGCTTTGACACCCCCCAAAAATATGATGGTGGAAGAATTCTACTCATGTGATCACTAAAGTTAATATCAAGCAAAAGATTCACATTCTGTGTTTCAGTGAACTGAAATGCATCTGAATAAGTAACTCCAAGTTCACTCAGAGTGAAGGCAGTTAAAATGATAGTCACATTTATTTAACAAAGAGCATCAGTTTTTTTAGCTGGTTCTATTTATTAGAAAATACATTCGAGAATATAGGAGAGTTGGTTAGTGTAGTTTACTGCTAGAAAACTCACATGTTATGAAAGGTATAATTGCATGGTCAAGAATAGTTTGCTCCTGGTCATTTTTAACAAATGAAAATTAACATTGCAACAATGAGATGTTGCCTTTTAACCACTCCACTGAGGGTGACAGAAGAATGATTATATTTTCTTGGTTTGTATTATTACGATTCATATGATCATGAAGAAAACAAAGGTCATTTTCCAAAGGTATTGTCGAAAGAGGAGATTCATTTATAAAGAAATAACTGTAATAGTAATAACACTGTTAACAAGACTTAAGAAAGCTTCTTGTCCCTAAGGCTTCTCAGAGTCCAACACACATCCATAAAATAAAGAACCAATACCGCAATTAGGAAGACAAGGTGGCCCAAAGGTAAACAAAAAGGAAGTGAATAAAATAGCTTGCAGAACCATAAACTGTCCTCTTGCCAAATGTTAACAACCATGGAACCCAACATAGAGCCTTAAAGGACGGATGCACTTGGTTATGTGCCTATAACTAAGCTTTCAATGAAAATTCTCAGTCTCCTTTCTCTTCAAAAGGAGACCAAATAAGCAACTGATTATGAATATCAACACTGGCTTAAAGGATAGCAAACAATTTCTTAGATTGGTCCTATATAGTTCAAATTGTAAATGCTGTGGCCCATATGGTTCCTTGTAATTATGTCTGAGACAATGGTAGTGATGTTGTCCTGAAACTGACACATGATGTTCATAGCATTAAGGTGTCCACTCTGGGGAGTGTATGATTTGGGGGAAAACAAAACAAAACATTAACTATTCTTTGGTTATGGTTCTTCCAAGTAAAGATGAACTATATCTGCATGAAATGTCATGGAGAATGAAGAAACATAATATTATAATGTAATAGCTGACATTTATAGAGAATTTTAATGTGCATAAAGTGCTTTATCTCATTTAAGCCTCATAACTCTAAGGTATATTATGATCCTCATTTTACAGATTTGAAAACAGGCTCAAAATTAGGTTAAATGACCTAACGATGACCACATAGCTAGTAGGTATCAGAAGCAGGATAGTAGCTAGCATTTATAGAATACTTTAGGCATTTTATTTCCTTACTTCTTCCCTGTAAAGAACATCCTATTATGCCCATTCTACAGATGGGGTAACTCAGAGCTGAGAGAGGATAAGTGACTTATCTAGGGTCACATAACTATTAAGTATCTGAGGTTCACATTGAACTCAAATCTTCCTAATTCCAAGCCATATATTGTCTACTATATCACCTCACAGCATCTGAATGCAAACCCAGCCACATTCTGACTCTTAAATACATCACTTTTTATAATGCCTCATCTAACATCAAACTAAACAATGCAATGAGAAAAATGATGACTTTATAAATTATTAACATCAATCCCTTTATTCCTACATTTCCTAGTAATATGCAGACCATCCAGTTTCAGAAATGAGGCACTAGATAGGCACACAAAATTAAAGAGGAAATTGACTGCAGCCTTAGCTCTCTAATCTCAAAAAGTGAGCTGATGGGGGGATCTGAGTGTTGAACTGAGAAGTGGTTGAACATAAGCCCAAACCAATGTGTTTGTATCTTCCTCTGAACATTCTAGTCCCAGCCAGAGACATGGCAACAAATGCTATGCTTAGTATCCAGGAAGTGAGTTAAAATCAAGGCAGGGAAGACAACTCAATGAAAATTATCATCTGTATTTTTACCACAGCGAACAGAACAAATCAAACTAGATCTAGATTTAGGAACCCAGAAAATAATCTCATTTAGGAAAATTGTACATAGGCTATCTACCCCCTATAATTCCAAGGTGAGAACATCATGCAGATATATGCCTACAGCTGCTAGGAAAGAGTTCACCCAGAGTGAATGGCTAGTTGTTATTTAACTAGCTTTGCTGCCACTTCCATTCTTACAAGGATATTTGGAAGTGATTTTTGTTTATTTGTTCAAAATCACTGTACCTATGATTTCAAGGAAACTTCCAGCAAAGAAATTCCCTTTACCTATACAGATGGGCAATTTCTACAATGAATAGTCTGAGAGATGTGCCTGGGGCACTGAAAGGTTGCCAGTGGTCACCCAGTCAGGATGCGTCAGAGACTGGACTTGATCCCAGGTCCTTCTGACTATGAGGCCAACTTTCTATCATTCTACATATGCTATCTCTTAGCAATGTATGAGTGCCAATTAAAGCTCTACAACCTGAAAGTCAAACCAACAAGCATTTATTGAGTTCCTACTATGTGCCAGACCCTGGAGATAGAAAGAAAGGCAAAAAAATGATCCCTGATGTTAAGTAGTTCACAGAGATTCATTCCCTCTGCCAACTCGACCTTCGCTATTCTTTACTCCAAACACTCTCCCCCCACCCATTTAAGTAACTTAAGTAAATAAAGAGTAATGATATCCATATATTTATGCCTGGCTACTATGGTTCTTGTACACATTGAATTTTATCTCATTCCAATTATGAATGTTTACAATATAATAACTTCCAAGTAACTACAAGGAGGCTTTCCATACTGTTCACACTACATTGGTATTTTGACCATCTTGGGAATTGAGAACAGTTCTTTCTCTCTAAGAGTATCAGCCAGAAAGTTCCAAAAACTTTGGGAATCAGCCACTTAATGTAATCTTCAGAGTGCAGCTCAGAGGAACATAAATCACATTTACTTCTATCACTAAATTAAATAAGTATACACACATGAATATAACCTGTAAGAATATACCCAGCATTTTAGAGAACTGTCAAATCAGATCTTTAGACCAGAATGTCATAACTCTAAAACCATACAGTCTTATGGCATTTTTTAGTCAAACTTAGTAGATTGATTTTGAAAACACACTCTAATTTTTTTAAATGCAACACAGACACACTTATGTTAGGTCCTGCACAAACAAAGGAGTAGGAGAGTGGAAACAGCATAAACAATGTTGTTTATATGTAAAGTCTGAGAAAACTGCTGCATTTTCCTCCAAAATTGCAGGAAGTATCTGAGCAATCCCTACCCATTAGGCTGAAATAAAAACCACATTTTCTATAAGAATATAAATAATTGTGTGGTTACATTAAACTCCTAATATTAAAGGACACAGGGATTGGAACCAGATAAATAAAGGATGGATTCCCTTTTACACCTGCAATCATATATAGGCAGAAAACTACCTGAAAATTGAAATGATAAACAGCAAAGATTATTAGTCTTGTATTCATTTTTTCTATGAAAATATTGGTGGCCCATACAATTATGCACCTACAGGAGTACTACCAGATCCCTCATGAACGAGTTTTTGCTTAACAGCCAACTTATTGCTGCCTTAAAGTTGTGCAACTCCAACATCAAGTTAGACTAGAAATGTCTGTACTTCTTTTTCTCTTTGGTCAGCTTCCTTAATATATTGCTCAAATTTTTTTCTTCTTCTTTTTTTTTCTTTGTTATAACACAACTATATTTAAAAGCAAGCAACAGGAAACTTTTACTTGGGAAGTTGAGGTTTAAGTACTCAGTGGCAAACAATGAACTGGAGAGATAAAGATGCAATGCAAATGGTATGGAACAGACCCTTACTAGCTTCCTGCCAAAGTTGACTTGTGAGCAAGTGTTCAGTCATGATATGGACCAACACTGCTGGTTTTGCTTTTATTTACTCCAACTTATTTGTTCCTGTGAGAATTCTAATAAAAACAAAGAGTAGAAACAGACAATAGAAGATTTACCGTCTCTCTGTTGCTAGATTTATCATTTTACATGTTACCAAATGTTTTCATCAGTGAAACTCTATTTAGTCAATCCAGTGAGTCGTGGCTCAGATCTTATTGCCTTAAAAAAAATTCATTGGCCTAGACAACACCACCACCAACAAAAACCCAAACCTTCCCCCTTATACATTACACATCCCTTTACACATTAATATTTGCAAATGAATCTACTCTCTACTACCCCTAGAAAAATGACAGCAAATTATAAACAGAACTTAACTAGAAATGCAACTTCTAAAAACTAAAAAGATCAGTTTTTAAGTTTGAGTCAGTAAAGTTACTTTATCTTTTTTCAGCCTTTCCATTTTGGCTCTCCTCCCCCAAAACAGGTATCCATGTCAAAAGAGTACTCTTCAGTCAGAGGTTTGTTTGACCTAGGTCACTCAAAGGTCAAGCTTTTCACCAGTTGTTAACACAAAGCTTCCAGCCAACCAGCCCTCCAAATCCTGCAACACAGTCTATTTCTATCTGCAAATATACTATGCACATTGGATTTTTCTCAGTTTTGCAGGAACTAACAATCCCTTTACTGTGAAGTGGTCTCAGTGACAAATAAATAGGTCAAATACTTTTAGGTGAAACTGTAGAAGCTGAATTCTCCAAATATGGAAATGTAATGGATTTTGACTCTTTTATTTAAGAAAAAAAGGCTTTTAAGGTTCTATTTTGAAATCAGTTGAGTAGATTACTTTTTTATTTTATTGAACTTCAAGGGCTGCAGTCTTTTAAGCAGTTTTAAGCAATCCAAACTATATTTTTGCTTTCCTGAAATAGATCAATATTTATTCAGATTGATTTTTAAGATTTACATGTGGAAAATAGATAAAATTGGATCAAATATAAACCAAAACTAATTCTGTCAACTCCCATGAAAGTCAATAAAACCAAAATAAATTTAGTAGATTTCATCTACCTGCATTTGAGATTTGTTTTACTTCATTATTTCTTATAAACTTACTGAGCAGAAATTTGCTTAACTCTTTTCCAGTCTTCCTTTACTGAAACAATAAGACTCTCTATGGAATATTTTGCACTTGAATATTATCACCAGGATAGCATATGGCAAACTAGCAGTAGGCAGTTTATCTTCATCCTCTTTGTAAGCTAAAATTAGCACAATGCTTTTGCAGCACTATACGCTTGATTCAGACCAGGGTGATATACCCAACAATACAATCCTGATTCCACATCCTGCTAGCTTCCAATATTTAAGCAAATTGGTTCAAGGTTTATATTTAACAACCTCGGATACATTTTAATGTAGCAAAACCCCAAAGTAACTCCAACAATAAAAAGTAAACCAGATGCATTAGGAATCAACTTGACATACTCTAGTTCAGTGCAATCCTTTAATATCCAGCATCACTAATACAAAGTATAACAAAATGTTTTAAAATACTTATGTACCCACTAGGTTATATAAGAAGTCCAAAAGTAAGTTACAATTATCTTCTTCATCCAATCGTACTTACAGCGCTTGTTTCCCATATCTGATTTTTGTTAGCAATTCACTCTTACTATATATTCATTGTTGCCGAGAACTATTAAGTATGCACATTTCCAGGATTAAATTAAGGTGAGTTAACAATGAAAAGAACTCACTGTTTAAACAGGAAAGCAGCTACCAGCTAGCTCTTTGAAAGGATTTCAATACAAACAATGATTTTAAAAAAACAATGGAAAGAGGTTTAAATAATACAACCCTTTTAGTTGGTCAGTATCAATGTAATCTTCTCATCAAATACTACAGAAAAACCTCTAGAAGAATTAACTTTAGGAAACTCAAGATTGACACCTAGTTCGAAAGTGTAAGGTTGCCATTTTAAAAATCACACCAGGAACACAGAATTCCTTTCTCCCTCTTTTTCTCCTCATTATTATGTCAGTCAGTCAGAGAGCTTTATACTTATGCTACTAAGACTTACAACAGACTGAATCTTCTACTGCCCCTGTACCTCTTTAGGCTGCCGAGTCACTTTCATTCAGTTTGTTATCAATAAATTAAAGCTATAGTGGCAAGGAATGCTGGTATTATCTGTGGATCTGTATCATTATATACAAATTTAACCAACACACACCAAGCAAGGCCAGGGAAGATTTTGTTCAGAATGTGGTGCTTTGGGCTTATTTACATTTTTATCAGCACAAGAACTTTATCAATTTAAAAGACAAAACAAAAGAACACCGAGAGGATCTCTAAGACAACCTAATACACATTATTTGTAATCAACTAAAAGAAACTTTTTCATTATGCATAACAAAATGGACCTTTCCTAACAAAGAAAAAGAGCAAGTTGATAAGTCTGTGAACAGAAAACAGTAAGAACAATACCAAAGACAACAGAAAGTCAGTTAATCAATAAATAAACATTTATTAAGTACCTACTAGGAATTAGCTAGGGGTCTAAGTAGATAGATCTCTTGACTCTTGAAATAATAGGAATTCAAATCTGGCCTCAAACACAGACTAGATATATGACCTTGGGCAAGTCACTTAACTTCTGTTTGCCTTAATTCACTAGAGAAAGAAAAGGCAAACCACTCCAGTATCTTTGCCAAAAACAAAAACAAGAAAACAAACAAACCTATGGACTGGGTCAATAAACAATTGAATCACAACAAATGTTTTAGGCTCCAGGGATAAAAATACAAAAAATGATACAATAACTACTCATAAAGAAATGATAGAATAGCCACTCATAATGAGCTTACACCATGAAGGGAGACAAGAGCATGCACAACCGTATATAAAAATGACAACATAGATAACTGTCAACAATTTTCTAAATAATTTTCCCTGAATATTTAATATGTAACCTAAAATATGACACTCTTTAGCCACATTTCTATGCAAAAGACTCAAGTACTTACCATAGAGCTATACACAAATATGGAGATGGGGGGAGACATAGCTTTTGAGGTGATATGAACTTTTTTACTTCTGACATCCATGCTAAATCAAATATCCAGATCCTCTGTTTGCTAATGGTGCCATCATGTGGAATAATCCCTTTTTCCATAAAATTTTAGCCAAGAACAACTCAGTTATTATAATTTAGGCATTCCATCTAGAAAGCAGTAAATTTTCTAAGAAATTTTTTTTTGTATTCAAAGAAATTTCAAATTGGAATCTACAATATTGAGCCACCTATTCCAAACCTCTCATCTTTTCTAGGAGAAAAGTAGGAGGATTAGTGACAGTAAGTGGCTTTTGCAGGTCACAGATGTTTTAATGACAGATCCACCACTAGTACACAGGTCTCTTTCTTCTATTCTATTCAGGTATGGTACTTCTTGGTAGAGTGGATACTTACATTTTTACCACACCTATTTCTGTATCTAAATAAAATTTGAAAAATGATTAATAAAAGTATAAATAAGTATTTAGAAAGAGCAATGTCATCCCCTAAAAGTGCTGGCACAGTTTCTTCAAGGTACTAAATAGATGGCTCAAATCTATGATGAGGACTGTGAATAGCTTTTACCATCTATTCAGAAACTGAAGCATTATAACTTTGAAACAAAACAAAAATACAATCAACGATTTTCCTGAATTCTACCAGTCTTGCCTTGTACCCTTTATCTGACATCAAAAGCTTCTACACCTTTAAATGAAAATCACATAAAGTCTTCATTATTCCCCAAACACTTTCCTCAAACTAAGGGAATTACGAAGAGCCCTACTCTTAAAGATTTTAAGAACCACATTGGACAATAGCGAATCTGAGTAAAATCTGCCTCAGAAACTTCCCATTTGTGTGATCCTTAGTAAGTTATTTTAATATCACTCAGCCTCCATTTCCTCCTCTGTAAAATGGAGGCAATAATAGCACTGACCTCACAGGGCTGTTATTAGAATCAAATGAGATATCATATGTAAAATACTTTATAAACCTCACAATACTGCATAAATGTTTACTATAACTCCCTAAGAAAAGTTATGAGCCTGCAATTAATACTATGCATTCAAGCAAATTCTTATTTTAGTATTTGTTATGAGAGCAGTAGGAATAAAGTAGCAGAAAAAAGTCAAACAAGAAATTCTCCTGGATTCTGCTAAGTATATGGAAATAAATAAATTCTGACTTCTCTGAACTCTTATCTGACTGGGAATATTGCCTGTAACACTGAACATAATACAAAGAACCCGGAAGCCTCTTTAAACCAAGCTCATACTACTTAGATCACCCCTTTTTATTTAGCAGAGTGTTGTGATCCATGACCTTTCTTGAACTCCTCCAGGACATAGGCAATGCAATCTTTATTTCATATGCTCTCCTCCACATAAGAAGCACCTAATACAGTGCTAAGAAAATGTTAACAGGACCAGAAATTTGGTCATTTTAATTTAGTTTTGAGATAGTAAAATCTGGACAGATAAGTGGGAACAAGAAAAATGGCACCAGGATTTAAGACTTGGGGATGGGAATGAAGGCACTAAATAGGACACAGAAAACTGGTTTCTATTCTCATCATACTACTATTTCATCCAGAACTTCTCCAGGGCTTTTGCATCATCTAAACAAGGAAAAAAAATATGACTAGCAATATCCAACTTCATTTTATAGTTGTCCAAATGCAGCTATTTTCATCTTCTGTAGTTAAGTAAAGTAAAAGGTGTGAGTAGCTTAAGCAATAAGGGGATGATATACTGTACCACCAACATTTTCTTAGGTATTCAATATCAAAAACATCTAGACAGAGTCAGAGACCCAACCTATAACTTTCATTAGTTGAAGAAACTATTTGCCAATGCAGTGGATACTCTCTTTGCAACATAAGGGTCTTATAGAGTTGCCTATAGTTTTGAGAGAATGGGTGACTTCCTAAGTCACACAAGCAACATGCTTCAGAAAATGGAAATTGAAAGGAGTCTTCCTGACTTTGAGGCCAGGTCTTTATACCCACCCCTCAACAAGCCAGATAGGGTATTTTAATGAGGGGGATAGGCAACATGACGTCTAAGGTCCATTTCCACTTCCAGTCCTATCATTCTATTATATGATGATCATGGATAAAATCCCTAGCATCTCTTTACCTCTTATTCGACTTCCTCCTAAAATTAGAATAACAGTAGAAATAATAATTACCAGCATTTGTATAGCTCTTTAAGCTTTTCAAAGCATTTGATTTTTATAATTGTAAAGCACTTATTAGCCCAGTTGTGCAGCACCTGGCACATAGTAAATGTTATATAAATGCTTATTTCCTTCCTTTTGCTTTTGCTTTACAAATATCTCATTTATTCCTCACAACACTACTGTGAAGAAGATACTATTATTGCCCCCAGTTTACAGATGAGGAACCTGAGGCAGGCAGAGGTTAAGTAATAACAACAACTAACATTTATCAAGTTCCTACAGTATGCCAGGCACTTTACAAAGATAATGTCATTTGATCCTCCCAATGATTTTGGGAAGTAGGTGCTATTATTATTCTCATTTTAAAGGTTAAGAAAACTGAAACAAATAAAAGTAAAGTGACTTGCTCAGGAAAACATATCTAATAAGTGTCTAAGGGTGGGTTTGAACACAGGTCTTCCTGACTCCAGGTCCAGTGCTGCATCTCCTCTATCATCTAGCTACCTCATTATTTATCACTGTTGCTCCATATTCCATACAGTTTTATTCTGCTGTACTCTCAGAAACCTATACAACTAAACTAAAAACACCCCTGTAGAAACAAGTCAATTTTTATGCTACTTATATTTGCATACTTTGATGCTCATCATAATAGATATTGTATCTAACCCTTCTACATCTTCTCATGTGATTCTTGTTCATGACCTTCTATAAATTGTCTATAAAGAATCCTCAACACCCTGGAGGACTTGCTTTATATTTTATTTATGTGTATAACATCTAGCCTATCTCTCATTTTTCCTAATTGGACCTCATCCTTTTCTGGTCAGACATATCATTGATGTATGATCCTTTTATGCAGGAAAAATAAATAGGAAATAACTTAAAATGCAATATCTTATCCTTATTCCCTTTAAAAAAATCTTTCATTACAATCAAGGCCCTCAGGAATGGCAACTTTGACTTCCTCAGTCTGAGGAATTGAGTTAAGTTAGTTGTTAATAAAAGGTATTTTATCAATAGTTACCTTGAATGACAGTTCAATTTTAACTTATGTCCCAGAGACTTAATTGGACAGTGCAAGAATAGCAAGGTTTTTCCTCATTACATATTTGGAAGAACATAAAGGAGAAGAAAGTGGAACACATGAGGGGTCATAATTTTTGTAAATTGCTTTTGGTCTAAATTAACCATATCCAAATAACAAACCTTTTGACTATGTCCTCATCATTCATTCATGAACAATTCCAGGGCCTTATTTTCTATAAACATAATTCCTTGCAATTTAAATGAACAACTAATAAAATATGCTATATCGGTATCATTAAAATGAACCTTTGTGTGGTAACTATATCTACTTAAAGATGAGGGATCCAGTGCCCAGAGATTAAACTTTAGTATCTGCTGTTCTAGTAACTCACCATCTGGTGTAGTCTACATATTGAAGCACACTCTTTTCAACTTCTTTACTACTCAGGTAAAAAGAGAGCTATGGAACATTAAATGGAATACTGGCTGCTACAACAGAAACAAGTAATTTTTCCTTCACTCATAAGTATGGTCTGGACTATGTGATCTTTCCAAACGCCTCTATTAGCCCTCTTCAATCAAGCATTAGCACTTGTCTGTAGCTCCATTCCAGGTAGGCATACCATATCCCTCTTTCATTGGTGTTATACTCTTTTGGTCATGACTTAACACTAATTGCTATTGAGTTATGAATTGAACACAGGTTTTTTCCCTTCCAAATAAAAGTATTTTTCAATACTTTCCCCATTATCCTCCAATTCTATTTTTTTAGTTCCATGAGTACATCCTATCTTTTCACCAAAGAAATGAAACAATTCTCAAATAATTCCATTCCATGCTATAAAGTTCCCAACTTTTCTAGAATAAAAGTTTAGGAATGATCCTCAAACATTGGTACAATCTGTGGTTATTTAGCTTCATTTCATTCACTCTTGCCTACAGTTGTCTCTATGAAAAAAGTAGTGTCTAATGATTGAAGAATCTGGGAAATATGGATGTTAGTATGTAATCCCATATGAAGTTCATAAACTTCTACAGTATCTCATAAAGGAAGACATAATCAATTTCCAAAGAAAGGCAAAGTTCACTGAATAATACTTGACACTCAAATCTTCTTTTAACCTGTCTTAACTTTAGTCAAATCCAGAAAATTTTCAAAGCATTTATTAAAATGTTCTCTGTCATATAAAAAACATTACTTGACTAGTTCAAGAGCTGCCTCCACCCACAGAAGCAGCATCCAAGGAGAGAGAAATTAGGTCACTCTAACCAGGAACCATGAATCTTTTTCAATTTTATTTTTCCTTTCTTGAAAATTAAAACACAAAAACAGACAAAGGAAAGACTGATTCAGTGCTTATCGCATCCTTACCCATCCCCATGACTGAATAACAAATGAGAATTTTTTTTAGTTCAGTTCAACAAGCATTTATTAAGTGGGAAAATGGTGTTTGTACAATGTACTCGCTAAGGGAGATAGTGTTTTACTTCTTGGGAAATATAAAGTTCTAGAAACATGTGATTGCCCTTTTTTTATTCCTGCCACTTGTGTAGTACAGAAAGTAAAGAGAAACAAAATCTAATGACAACCTTATAATTTCCCTCCCAACCAAATCTTCTCAAGAAGGGGGAAAAAAAACCCAATATCAAAACTCCAGAAAATAGACGCAAATCATTTTTGGGTTATTTTTATAGTCAAATATAGTATGATTTTTTCCCTCAGAAAGATAAGAGCAATGAGCTCACAGTCATATTACTGAGTCCATCCTCCATCATAAAAGGAAAGAATTGATAGCCTTAATATTCCTTCCATCTCTAAAATTGTGTCTCTGAATCTAAAATTCTTATTTGTATAATTTCTTTTAATGTACTCTAAATTTCTTGTTAGCTTCTTGAAGACAAGAATTGTCTTTTACCTTTCATAGTAGTTGCTTAATAAATAATAATTGATGATGATGAGATCTCAGTGGAATAAATGAAGCAGCACTCTACTGATAGAAATAATTTAAGTCTTTAAGTTGAGGTCTACAGGGTTTCTGTTCCAACTGGAATCAATCTAAGAGTCAGAGTTCAAGGAAGGATAATAATGGAGTTCAACTCAAAAGAATAGACCCAAAATGACAGGAGTTAAAATGCTGCTACTAGTATCCAATTCTACGTATACTCCTCTACCTTTCATTAGCTGAGAAATCGCAATGTCACTGCTTTACCTCTGTTCATCTGAAATAGGAACCTGGATTAGCTCTAGCTGTCTGAAGCTCAATTCAGATAAGTACAGAGAAAGACTGATAGGCAGGGGGAAGGAATTTGAGGAAGTGACAAGAAATGCCACATCATCCACCCAGCAAGGAAGTTTACCCACAAAGCATCTCGGTGGGAAGCCATAGCTAATGTTCATCCTGAATTCTCTGATAAACTCAGACATCTTCCAAATTTCCCCACAAGAGAGTTGCTCTTCCACTGCTCACCAAAAGAATCTCTTACATAGCTGGTCCAAGACTCAACCTTCCTCCAAAAAAAGCCCCTCATTTCCAATAATTCATGAGATTGCTTTATTTCTCAATGACTATTTTGAAGAGCTAAAAAGCACTTCCTCCTAAAAAAGCATATTCTAACCAAAACACACTCTAAATTTTTCATTATATGCTGCTTTTGCAGTAAGATACACCTCTTAAAAACAAATCTACCCTTTATTCATTTCTAATAAATTCACCAGAGAATAATCAACAATATTAAGGTTTGGTGCTATTTTTCTTTCACAGAAAAGAAATACATCAAGTCAGAAGTAAATTCTTTCTAATTTCATTTGTCATCTACTATCATAATGATCCATAGTGGCACCTGTCATTACAAAGATTTAAATATTATTTCGCACATATAGAAAGAACCATAGAAAGATGTATGTCAGCTAGTTAAAAGCAAGAAAGATAATGAAGAACTATAGAGGTGACTATGCTGTAAGGAAGAAAGACAGGAGGTTAGGAAGAAAGAAGTTATTTGAAGGACAATAAAAAATTCATTCTCTGTGGCTTTCCAAATGACCTCTGAAAATTTTAACTCAAAGACTCAATAAATTAAATCCTGATTTTGTCTGAAATGTCCTTAAGAAGAAATATTTTCTAGGAGAGATATAGGCTAACGAGCAAAATTTCTAAGGAATAATTCTATTTTAGATACTGAATAAGTAGCAAATGACTAAGAGTATCATGGTAAGCTTTGAAAGGCAGTAAGACATAATGGATCAATATTTGTCCTGAGTCAGGATGATCTGGATTCAGATCCTGTCTTTGACACTTATTGGGTATATGAGCCTGGGCAAATCTTTTAACCTTCTTAGTGGCCCAGGCATCATTCTAAGACTCTAAAATAAAGGTAGTTGTTCCAAATTGATAGAGGGATCTTCTTTACTCTGGAATCTCCTACATTGACAACATCACAAATCCAAGCCAAAAAAAAAAATCATAAAAGTGGGTCAAATTTGGACTTAAGACCTAGTATCTCAAGCTTCTACACAATCTCTTCCAAAAAATAAAAATAAATTTTATGCTACTAATATTAGATAATATGATTATCATCAAATCACATTCTCATTCTAGATAATTGGAAAAACAGTTCAACATCAATACATAGTTGTTTCACTTATATCTGACTCTCTGTGACCTCGTTTGGGGTTTTCTTGTCAAAGATACTGTGGTGGCTTGCCATTTTTCCTTCTCCAGTTCATTTTACAGATGAGAAAACTGAAGCAAACAGGGTTTAGGTTAGGAGACTTGTCTAGGCTCATACCTCTAGTAAGTATCTGAGGCCTGATTTGAACTTAGAAAGATGTTTCTTGACTCCAGCTAGGTCTGGCACTCTATCCACTGGGACACCAAGCTGTCCCGAAGATATATAATTACTTTGTGATTAAAAACAAAACAAAAGAAGGCAAAACACTAGGCAGTCAGCAAATATTAAATTATTATACCCATGATATTTATTCTCTTAGCATTAGCATTAAATTATTAGTTATATAGATGCAATGATATTTGTACCACTTCAGAGACTTATTTTGAAGAAAAGATTTCACAAATCTTAAAGTGATATATGAATGTGTTGTTATTGTTGTTGTTATTAGTGGTTTCCAATTACAATAGAATTGCAAGTCAAGTAAATTCTGAGTCCCAGCTGATGAAGATCACATAATTTCCATGGTATACATACCCAATGACTGGCTTAGCATTTATCACTCTATGAACCACTAGTTCTTAATTCCCTAGGAAATATTTTCATAGGTTAAGAATCTAGGCCACAGTAGATGCAGAGAAATCAATTCCCCCCATCATTTCACTCTGCATCAAAACAACTCTTTAAGAGCAAAAGTTAAATCTAATAACACTGAGCCAAAATATTTCTCCATGGAAGAAAAACACAGTGGGATTTTTAAGCACAAGTGGAATAGGTCACCTTTGATGCTTTATGTCTTACTGAGACAGGAATCACATGGCATTTTAGTTCAAGTCCAAGATTTAAGACCCCATACCCAAAGACAAATACTAACTACCAAATCCTCCAGTCAACCTCTACACTGTCCCTGGGTAAATATTTGCCATGGCCAATTCGATTTCACTGGGGCACCCTATTGTGGGAATGAGGATCCCCAGTTTGACTATCATGTGTTTCATTAGTGGCTGAGAAAAATACTTTGACACTGAAAGCTTATTTAACTTTCAAAAAATATGATCTTACTCTCTGAAATTAAGAATGAGATTAAGTGATATATTTAGAAATCATAAGATACAGAAACATCTTGAACATATTCTAGACAACTACCTACACAATTTAAAAAATTCCAAGAATGCTTGTATGAAGATATTAAAGTACTAAAAGAAAGTTGTCATGTTTTCACCACTTTCTTTTCCCACAGCCCAAATAAAGGTGAATCAAGTAAATGTGGAAAAGGGCACTAGTCTGTTGCCATTTCCCACAGTAATATGGCATTTTCCTCTGGGAATAAAACATTTTTCTTAAGCTACTGTTTACAACCCTTATCAGTTCAACAGTAATAGAGCTATCGAGTCCAATATCTTGTGGAAAAAAGTCAAGGTCAACAAGTACTTGCATTTTTGTTTGTCTTTTGCTGCAATTACTACGGGACAATTGGGTAATAAACATGAGGACTGTCAAATCCTCCCAGGTGATCCAGAAGCTATCACAGAGAAAGGGATGATTGCCAGGTAATCAAACAATCTTGATGTAACAGTTATGATTTGAGGACATTAGTTTATAGAAGCAATTCTGTCTATTCTGTCAATTCTGACTAAATATTATCATACCATTCCCACCACTGGGGCAATAAGGATGAGAAAGTACAAGGTACCTCCTGCTGGATTATCTCACTAACTATGGAGTGCCAAGATGAACAAAAAGCCATCCAAAGAAAAAGGCTTTCTTCTCTTTCCATTTAAAGGCAATTCTGTGTAGTTCAATACACCCATGTACTTTACTATGCAGCCAGATTCCAGAGCCCAGTTGCCTCACTCTGTCTGAAAACCAATTCTACGGTTATGTGTGTGTGTCTATTTGGGATTGTAGCATTATTCCCTTAAGCCAGCATGGTTGCTATATTATGAAAACACTTTATTTTGACTTGAAAAGTGCTAGAATTTGTTCAGCATGCTTAATTTAAAAGGAAAAAGGATATTCAAAATAAAGACTACATAATTCCAATCTATCTTGAAACTAACTGATATCAACAGGAGTTATGCATTTGGATCAAGGCAGCACATGGCCCTATGCCATATTCTACTTACAGATTAAAAATAGAATCTGTTCCAGCCACAAAGTAAGAGACACATTAAACCAACTGCCTCTATTTCAAATATGAAAATTAAGTCTAAAGAATATGATTGGTATTTATGACAATCATTCTGCTTCTCTTCATAATAAAAACCTATTGCTTCCCTTCCAAATACCAACATTTAGTGTTGGGAATATTTCTGGAATCTAGAGCAACACTCCTATTCCCTATCATTAACTGTTAACATTCAATTGTTTATTTAATCAATAAATGTTTTCCAAAATTGTTTCCTTTATTATCAAAAGGTTAAGGCATACATAAGCTAAGAAAAGCGGGCATACATAAGCTAAGAAAAGCTAGATTAGGCTAAAATTATGCAACTCTATCTTGTAGGAAAGGAGAGGGGGAAAACCCACTACAACCCAAATTTTCTAACTCTTTCCTACCTCTCAAATTTTTTCCAAAGATTGCTTTCAAACTAAACATGACAATTGTCAGACAATATAAGCCACAGAGTTTTGTTTTAAGGAAAAATACAGCTTCTACATATAAAATCATTGCATTCTTTGAAATTTTGGCAAAATTATGTATGTCACTTGATCAGTGTAGAAATATCGAAAATAATGGATTTGGTTAGAAATTACTAGTTGTAGACCCAGATTTCATTAAATGTTTTTTCAGGTAATTTATAAGGCAGAAAAACATAAAGAATAGAGGTCACTATAAGATTATGGTCATGCAGTTACATGAAACAAAAGTACACCTATATGATGACAGAGGCAATATCCAATAAAATCTTTACATGTTGGAGCACTGGGTCAAATCTAATAGGGTGAAATTCAATAGAGATGAATGCAAAATCTTAATGGGTTTTTAACAAATCAACTCACAAATATAGAATGGGGAATGCATGGTTAGAAAAAATTTATCTAAAAAATATACTGGGGTTTTAGTGGGACTACACTCATTACGAGTCAGCAGTATAATGTGGCAGCCAAAAAAGTTAATGTGATCTTTGAATGTATTGAGATACATAACTTCCAGGAATAAGCAGGTGAAGGTCCCTCTGTATTCTGCCCTAGTCATAATACATCTAAACTTTTGTGTTCAGTTCCAGATCCTACAGTTTAAAAAAGACAAAACTGAGGACCATCTAAAGGAGAGCAACCAAGATGGTGAATGGCCTTTATTTCCTCTTACAAAGAGTCTGAAGGAACTGGAGATGGTTAGCCTGAAGACGAACCTGGGAGAGACATGACAGTTTTATTTGATCACATTCAATGGGAGATTAGGTGGAAGAGATTAGACATACTGTTTAGCTACAGAGGGCAGATTCAGGAGTATGGGATGAAAGTTACAAAGAGGCAAATTTTGGCTTCATATCAGGAAAAACTTTCTAATAATTGAAGCTATCTATAAATTCAGTGTACTGCCTTCATAAGTATTGGGTTCTCCCTCACTGAAGGTCTTCAAGATGAATTTGGAGAACCATTTGTTGATTATGTTGCATTAGAAATTGTTGTTTAGCTATAGTTGGACTAGGTATCTATTGAGATCCTTTTCAGCTCTAAGATTCTTTTCCCCCCCAAACCCTTACCTTCTGTCATAGAATCAATACTGTGTATTTGTTACAAGGCAGAAGAGTAGTAGGGGCTAGGCAATGGGGGTTAAGTGACTTGCTCAGGGTCACACAGCTAGGAAATGTCTGAAGTCAGATTTGAACCTAGGACCTCCCTTCTTTAGGCCTGGTTCTCAATCCATTGAGTTACCCAGTTGCCTCCCAGTTCTGAGATTCTTAGCACATAGCAGGCATTTTAAAATTTCACCTTAAACTTCCCAAAGGAAAAAAAAAACAGATGAAAAACTCATGAAGTCAGTTTTGGTATTCAATCACTCTCTTTCTTTCCCCAGTGATTTATCATAGAGTGATTAGCTAGCTCTTTTGCATCTACAATCTGCCGCCATCCCATACCCATTAGAAAATGGGACCATTTTCTAGATGAGGAACAGCAGAAAGATTAGCAATTTATATATGATTTAATTTTGAATAAGTATGAATAGGGAAGACACATACATTGTTATGGGAGTTACAATCTATTTATTCCTATCATAATGAACTTATAAGAGGTCATAAGATTTTGTTGTTGAGTTGGAAGAGACCAAAAAGATTCTCTAGTTCTTTTTTTGTGGATAGGAAAACTGTAGCCCAGAAAAATTGGGCAACTTGGCCAAAGTTACACAGCTAATAAGTTGCAGAATCAGAATTGGAACCAAATACAATTAATGATAGGCAACATGGTATCGTGGAAAGAGCCTTGAATTAGGAGTCAGTGATCCTTGATTCAAATCCTTCCTAACCTCTCTGGGCACCAGTTATTTCATCAGTAATATTAAGGCATTGACTCAGTGATCACTAAAGTCCCTTCCATTATTTATTATTGTATGGATCTCTAACTTCAAATTTAATGCACCATGCACTCTTAATTAAGCAAAGGGAGAGACCATTTGTAAGCAGCAGGTATCAAAGTAGAATTCTTGTAGTCATAAATCCTACCAGAGATTACAAAAAATAAAATAAAATAAACCCTTTAACCCAATAATTATTTGTTGGAAATATACTTGAAATTTTCATCAAAAACTAAAAAGGCATCTATTAAAAGGTGTTGCTTGGCAGCCTTATTTATAATTACTAAAGAAAAAAAACAAAAACAATCTAAATGTCCAATAATAGAGAAAAGATTAAATAAATTGTTGTACCTCAATGTAATACAATATTATAATGCTATTAAGTCTCCCATTATAAGAAATACAAAAAAATCTGGAAAAACTCTTTTTAAAAACTATTCCTAAGGAAGAAAAAAAGTAAAAAAAGAAGGAAGTATACATAATGTTCAAAAAAGAGGAAAGATTAATGATAATAAATGGGTGAAGAATCTTGATAAGGATGTAGAGGGAATGGTTGAAAAAAACTTACAAAGTGTATACTGAAATGAACTAATTACAATTTAAATATTCACTAAGGCAGTTAAGTTGGTTGTATTGATATTCAATGTTAAATTTTAAGATATATTTTTTAAACAAGGGGGGTGCAAGTTTTGGAGAAGGTGGTAACTAACTGCTTTCTTCCAGGCTCTCCCTATTCAAATCCTGTTCAAAATACCTTTCCAAAATGGTCCTCCTAAAACATAGGTCTGACTGTGCAACTCTTTTACTCAAAAATGTTGTGACTTCCTGTTGCTTTTAGGATATTTTCAATCTTGCCACAATCTGATTTCAATCTACCTTTTCAACATCAGAACTCTCAAACTGAACTGCCACTATTATTACGTACAAGTCACATTTAAACACGTAGTGATTTGAGGCTTGCAAAATGTTTTAAATACATTATCTCATTTCATTCTCACAACAACCTTTTAATACAGATGTTCTTATCCCCATCTTGCTGATGGGGTATTTGAGCTCTAAGGCTCAAAAAGGCTAAGTGATTTGATTAGGCTTTCAAAGTGTTTGATGCAGGAATAAATCCTGAGGACATCAATAAAGTGGAGTGTCCAGAAGAAGGCAAATGGGATGGTGAAGGGTCTTGAGTCCATGTCAATATGAGGATCAGTTGAAGAAACTGTGCATTTTTAGCCTAGAAAAGACCCAATGGGCCATGATGCTTGTCTCCAGAAATACAAAAGATCGTCATATAAAAGAAGCATTAGCTTTGTTCTCATTGTCCCCAAAGGACAGAACCAGGAGCAATGGGTGGATATTGTTGAGGTAGATTTGGCAAAAAAAAAAAAAGTCAATAAAAAAACAAAACTTCCTAGCAATTAAATCTAGCCAAAAGAGGCTGTATGTAGCAAGAGGATATGAATACCGTGCCTCCTGAGAGATCTTCAAACAGTGGCAAGGTAACCACTTGTCAAATACATTACTATAGAAATTCCCTTTGTGTATGGTTTAGACTAGAATGCTGCTGAGGTCCTTTACAAATTCTATTATTCTATTACCCCAAGTCTTCCTGACACTAAGTTTTATATTGTTCACACTGTTCTGATCCTCAGTCATCATTCTATTCCCTCTCTGATCATTTGCCCAAACTATCTCTTGTTGCCTGGAATGTACTACCTACCTTTCCAGCCAACCCTATTGCTCTTCTTTACCTACTCAAAATTCCAGAAAAACTGTTCTCCTTAGAAGTTCACCCAACTATGCCCAAAGGGTGACAAAAGAATATCTACCCTTTGATCCAGCCATAGCACTGCTGGGTCTGTACCCCAAAGAGATAATGGACAAAAAGACTTGTACAAAAATATTCATAGCTGTGCTCTTTGTGGTGGCCAAAAACTGGAAAACGAGGGGATGCCCATCAATTGGGGAATGGCTGAGCAAATTGTGGTATATGTTGGTGATGGAATACTATTGTGCTAAAAGGAATAATAAAGTGGAGGAGTTCCATGGAGACTGGAACGACCTCCAGGAAGTGATGCAGAGTGAGAGGAGCAGAACCAGGAGAACATTGTACACAGAGACTAATACACTGTGGTATAATCGAATGTAATGGACTTCTCCATTAGTGGCGGTGTAATGTCCCTGAACAATTTGCAGGGATCTAGGAGAAAAAAACACCATTATAAGCAGAGGATAAACTGTGGGAGTAGAAACACCGAGGAAAAGCAACTGCCTGAATACAGCAGTTGAGGGGACATGACAGAGGAGAGACTCTAAATGAACACTCTAATGCAAATATTATCAACATAGTAATGGGTTCAAATCAAGAAAACATGTAATGCCCAGTGCATTTACGTGTCGGCTATGGGGGGTTAGGGGGAGGAAAAGAAAATGATCTATGTCTTTAATGAATAATGCTTGGAAATTATCAAATAAAATATTAAAAAAAAGAAGTTCACCCAAATTTTTGTGCCTCCACCTCTATATTTGTTTTTTTTCTTCCCTAAGTATTCATATGGGGAGCCCCCTCCTTTTCTAAGAAAAATTATCTGACATGGATTTATTGTTTGACTTGGTCTCTTCTAAGACTAAAATCAGACTCTATAATCCTATCCTTAATTAGTAAATACAACCTTGCATCTTTTTTATGGGGAAAATAAATTAATGGATGCATCTAAGGAGGAGGTGAAAAACATGGCCATTTTTTACCATGGCATTTGCTAATGTGAAAAAATACAGGATATAAACCACCCTTAACATTTGGACAAGCAGCATTACCTGGCTTCAGGTTCCTTGCCCCAGACTTTAATCCAGTAGCCTCTAAAGAAATTCCAGAGTTTCTGTAACCCCTAGGATAAGATCAATTCCTGATGTGCCACAGGATCAGCATAGGATATGAGTGTTGACAGTAGAGTCAGTACAAAGAATAGGAAGACAAGAATATCTCTGAATGATTTAAAGAGCAATTCAATGCCCCATCTGCTGCGAACATGCTTAATTCCCATAATTTGAGTCATTTCTCAGGGTTAAGAAATTATCTCTAAAATGTTTCTATTAAAATGTATCATTACCTGGGTCATTAATATCCATCAATACATAAGGTGTTGAACCAAACTGGCTCAGCCATCCTTCGTAGCTATAAAGTTCCAAATACCATGACATGTAGGCTAGATATTAGAAAAGCTCTCTGTCCCTTAGGAGAAAAAAAACAAAAACAAAACTATGCCCCCTGAAAATAGAGCACAAAATATATAAACTTTAATATAGATAGGGGGATATGGATGAAGAAAATCCTAAAATCTAGAACATGACTGGAGAGGTAAAGCCAGACTAAGCAGAACAGTAGAGGGCCCTAGATTACCAGATAGCAGAGGTATGAGAATGAAAGAGTGCAATAATGAGATCCTAAAGAATAATAAAGACAAATTTCTTGTACTACTAAATTTTTCCTAGGGCCTATTTTAATCTGTGAAATCCTTTCCCAAACTAACCAATCCAAGCATATTACTATATCATTTCAGGAGTACTGGATTTGTTCTAGCCTCTGAAATTCTGAAGCATTAATGGGATTCTTAGTACTAGTCCATGGATGTCACAATCTGGCTGAACCATGTGACACCTACCCCAAGCTCTTGTCCATTGCTACTCCAGTGAATTTATAACTTCTGGGGAAATATGGGACACTGCAATGTGATAAAACTTATAAATTCATGCTATAAGAAAATCTAGAATTCAGGTCTCATAAAATTTAAGGATGCATTCTGTTCTATGTGACACACAAAATATTTAAATTTATTTTTAAATTTTATAAGCTTATATAATAGGTGTTTAATGTTTGCTAAATTAAACCTTAAATGCAATTCAAGTTAATTTTTCAACTTATCTGCAAATGGAATTAAGCTCTAAAAACTTAGAATTTAGTTTAGCATATACTTTTCTAAACTTATCTTCCTTAGTTTTGCTTTACCAACAGTGTGACAGCATCTGAGGAATCCACCATCTTGGTGCAATGAATTCTCTCTTCATGTAGTTTCCTAAACAGAAACTGAAATCCATGTTGAAACTTTGCCAGATTTTGTGTTGTGGCTTTGGAATTTGCCTACGAGAGCTGACCTGAAAAGCAAGTTATTACTTTCAGCTCAAAATTAAATTTAATCATAAGAGGAGATGATAGAGAGGAAGAAAGAGGAGAAAGGAAAAGTCGTATTTGGGACTAATGAAAGAACTGAAAGCTATAACCTCTGTATGTTTGAGTTGTTTTAGTTTAATTTTGATTAAGTTGACTGTTTTGAGACTGTTAAAAAAAAGTCTAAAATTTACTTATTACTTGAAATAACTGATGCTAAGAGTACAGGAGGGTAAATTTTCACCACTATGAGGATGTGAACAATTTACTTCTTGATTCATTATAATGGAAAAGTATCCCACTTTGTCTGAAATGCTAATACTGTTAACACTGTGAGAGCTTTCTTTAACTCCCAGAAGGGTGAGCAAAACTGACAAGAACACACACACACACACACACACACACACACACACACACACACACACACACACAGAGTTTTCACACCCTCCGGCTTCAGAGTCAAATGATGAATTGACATCATGTCATTATGAAGATAATTTTCTGCTACTCAATCATTATTTTTAAAATATAACATGATTCTTAAGAGATAAAAATTGTTAAGTCTAGGGCTCTGAAGGAATCTGTACATAGATTCAGAAGTTATACATGTAGCAATTCAGTTCCTCTCTCTAAGAAGAAAAAAAAAATCCTTATCTGCCATTTGCAACAACCAAAGCACTGCACAGGTGTAAATGTCAAATGCCAGCAGCAAAGACTAGACTTGGCAAAGCATTTCTGCTGTTAAAAGTCAACCAAAGGGAACAGAGTGATGCTTTTAATATAACACCAGTGCCTTCCCAGGTTTAAAAAAACCCAGAATATTAGAAGCAATGCAATATTCCATTCATAAGTTCACACACAGAGAAAAATACAAAACAAACAGAAAATAGGAGAAATGGTCCTGCTGACTAATGGCCTGTCTTCTTCAATTGAGGGTCATATCTAGTCAAAACCAATCACATAATAATAGCATCAGTAAAGGTCAATCAAAGACAAGCAGAAACTCCAGCCGTCTGGCTGACCTTCAGAGCTTGTGACAAATTGCTATCAGTCAATGTCAACTAATGACAGTCGCTCTTTGGCTAATCAATTGTTCTAAAAATGATCAAGAAAACTACTCACAGGACAGCTCATTTTCACATCAATGCCTGTGAAGTATGAAAAGCTCATTTTTTGAGTTTTTAATAAGCTCATAAGTAAAGCAGTTACTTGGTAACAGGGGTCACCTTACTGAGAAAGACAGAACCTTTGTCTGCCTTCTACATATTCTTTTATTACCATATTATAGTAAAAATATGCCACGGATATGCCAGAGGGCTACATAATAAAGTAGGCAACACTTCATACATTTTTAGACAAATACATCTGTGGTTTAGGGAATCACTATTTAGTTGTAAATAATTTCAGATATATTTTCCATTTGTCTAAGTAGAAAATAATTATCTCTAGTATTTAGGTGATAGGCCAAATGAGTGAATAGATAAACCTCACATGAAAAAGTTTATGGCCAAGTTCATGCACCAAATATTCAGTGACTACTTTTTAGTGCAAAAATTTTAGTCCTTTCTTTTTAATTCAACCCCTGGCATGATTTTAAAATTCAGAGAAATGGGAAACAAGACACTTATCTAGGTTTGATGAGAAAATGAAAAGAAAGTTTAGTATATAGGTGTCTCCTGTCTATACAGCTAATCTAACATGCTTGACAACTTTATAATATAGACCTTTTGATAAGAGAGGGAATGATATGCTGTAATGACTTCCTCTTTTTTTTTTGGTATTACACCTGACTTTTCCCATCAGGAAATCACTCTCATATACTGCTTGCTATTGTATACAAAGGTTACACTTTAATTTGTATTTTAAATATCAAAGAAGTAAATGGTTTTGCCATGGGCTAAGACTTGAGACCTATGGTCACAATGATGTTTTACTTTTCTGTACTCTAACAAGTGTGTTAGTCAAAATACATTTCAAAGGCTTCAAAATGCAAGTCTTTTGAGGAAAAGCCTCAATTAATGAATGTAAACAAACAGATATCATTCAAGTTGCCCTGGCAAAAAGAAAATCAAAATGGAAAGCAAGAAGGAATTTTCTGCATTCTTCATTTTCAGTGTCCTCAAGTTCTAAGGAAATACCTACTTTATTTAAATGGGGGGGGGGGGAGTGTTGGGGAGACCCTAACAACTGTTTCTAAAAAAAGCAATACTGACTTTTTGTTTTCAACAGAAAAATAGTGAACTGACATCAGTTTCAGATTACATCCTAAACCTGAATTGCTATGCTAGTTTTTCAAATTAAAATATCTTATGTGGCCTCAACGACTCTCAAATTGTCCATAGGAAAGAAATAAAGGAGGTAGGGTAACACTTAAGCTGAACCATAATTGGAAGTATGTGAAAAATGAAGTGTCAGTTTGGTCAATAAAGGGCAAAGGTCAAGGGGAACTGCAGCCCAAACTCTGTGCGAAATGTGCTCATTAAGACATCCAATCAGAGGGCTCCTTCCCATCTATCCCATTATTCATCGGACATCTGACTATTTCAAATGCCTGGGTTTGTGCTGTTATTACTTTTCTTCTTCATGTAAGAAGGCTAGCTGGTAAATAAATCGCTGCTCAGTCATCTGGTACCTAATATGGGCTGTCTCCACCTTCTCTGAGCCTGTCCTTTCCCCTCCCCCCTCTCCTAGTTTGGCCTGCTAGCTTCACAGGTTTGAAACAACTGCCTTGAGATCCCTTCAATAATAAATGGGATTGCCTTCTGCTTGTGGGTTGCTCCAACTCATACAAAAGCTGAAAGGATGGAGGGGGCAGACAGATTTTGCTCTCCAAAGAGGGAGCAGAAAGAGAGGAGGGAGGGCATCTCATTGGTCTGAAACTTGCCAAAAAAAAAAAAATAGACACTAGGAAGTAGTTTTAGAGGTGCCATCACAGTTACAGCTAGTGACTTAAAAAATCCTCTAAAACTAAACATTTCCACATAAAGTCTCATGTTATTAATAATATTATTTTCTTTTTCCTTGCAAAGAAAGAAACCTAAGCAAATAAATAAGGGGAAAGGGCACTCTGAAGAGAAGAAAAGGCACTTACTTTTTTTTTCCATACCCCTAATCTTGAAATCTTGGAAAGAGTGAAACATAACTGTTTCTCAATGCCTAATGCAACTTTTGAACATATCTGTCTTCATGGTAGTTTAATACTCAAAACTAGATTCTGCTATGTGATATTTTGAAGGGTGTGTTCACCATTTGCTACTGATGCGAAATTCCTATTTAGCAATAAGTCTGCTTTGGCTAGGAGTCAAGAAGGAAGGAGTGCCCTGAATATTGAACTTTAGGGAGAAAAAGTATGGAGAGTTGGAGTGTTGCTGTCTAGTGTTCCATAGATAAGTCCAACTGTTCCACTTGGGTCCTGCAGTTGCTTTCTATTAACTCACAGTGAGAACTAAAGAGATTTCATGGAGGATGAGTTGGGAGAGCTAGAGTCCAGATGAAGGGCCAAGAGGTACAAGGGCTCCTCACCACTCTCTAATCCTAGGGAGCAGGTCCTTATGAACAATGAATTATACACACAGAGTGGGTAGTGGAAATGTAGCAAAGGGAGATAGCTTTATCTATTTATTGAGACATAGTGGGTATATAGTGGATTTAGACAAAGAAGACCTGAGTTCAGCTCTCAGCTCTGACCCTACACATAGGATTTTGACAGTAAAAGAAGCCCTGGATTTAGAATCATAAGGCTTGGGTATCCGTCTCAGCTTTCCCTTTTATTGTTTAACCATGTGATTTAGGCAATTCAAAATCTGGGTCTCAGTCTCCTCATTTAAGGTTTCTTCTACCTCTAAAACATATGCCAAATTCCATGAACCTCAATTTCCTTATCAGACAATGGGGATACTGATACTTGTATTAGCTGTCCTATAGGGTTGTTGTAGAGAAAGGAGTCTATAAAAACCTATTAAGTAATATATCAAGGTACTGTTGGATACCACTTAGACATAAATTAGAAAAAACTGGGTAAAATAACAAAAAGTATTTAATTGGTAGTTAATAATGGTTCTAATTCTGGGCTCAGTAGGTAAGTCACTCTCTATGACAGGTAGCAAGTCCCTTAAGCTCTCTGGGTGACACTAATAATAGCTGCCTCACAGGGATAATGTATGCAAACAAGGCTCCAAACTCAGGGGAACAGGGATTATGTTAGTGAAGTATCATGGAAAGAACACTGAGTTGGGAGGTAGATTTAATTTCAAATCCTGTCTCTTCTACTTACTAACTGTAAGACCATGAAGGTCACTTAACCTCTCTGAGTCTCAGGGTCCTCATATATATAATGAAGAGGCTGCACTAGATCTCTAAGGCCCCATCCAGTTCTAAATCCATTCAGTACTCATCCTACAATCCTACCACTGGCTTAAGCCTTGATCAATGTGAAGACTAATGCATTGACCTGCACCCCAAGATGGCAGCCCACATGAATATGCTTCTAGCTTTAACATCATCTATCCTCTCATTTCTAAAACAATTCTTATTCTTACCCATTCCATGCTTTAAGAGTCAATGTGGTTTTTTACAAGAATTGATTTACCAAAAAAAAAAAGAATAAATTCAAATATAATACAGAGAATGTAAGAAATGAAGGTGTACAAAAATTCTCTGTCTCTGACATACTGGCTGCACACACTGGGGAAAGGAGTCATCGCCAACTTGCTATAAACTACCAAGTTTTCCTTGTGGTCTCTCATTTGACCCCGTAAGTTGTTTCAGGGCTATAAGGAGAATATGAACCCTGGATATTTTCCTTACAAATCCTTGCCTATTCCTTCATGGCCTGACCCAGAAGGCTAATTTTTCTTCTCACAGTTCTTTGTATAGTTTTTACTCTGCCCAGCATTTGACTTTAACTTATTGGCCAATTAAAAATCCATACCATGAACATGGATCATGTAACCATGGCAAAATATTCTAAATTGATTAATTAAATAAAAATTTTCAATTAAAAAAATTTATACCATAACCTAAGCCAATCAAAGAAGACTACCAACACCTGCCTGGGTCCTAGTGCTTTGTCTATTAACCATATGGTGATCACTAAGGTCAAAATTATCTGCATTGTCTCCACCTCCCTTAGTCACAGAGGGAATCACAGAACATGCATGCCTCAAAATATACTGAAACAATTTTCTAAAATTAAAAAAAAAATCTTTTAATCCAACACCCAATTGACCTGCCAAACTTCCAAAGACATTTCCATCCACATAACATAAACATCAACAGGTTTAAAAGAACACAATTTAAAACACTTTTTAAAAATTAACAAAAACCAATCACATGCAACATTGTAATAGTATAAAACTGCTTCCAATAAAATTGATGTGATGTAGCAACTCACTACCCAGATTTCCCAACAACTGGGTTAGAAAGAGGGTTGTTTAGATAAGAAACAAAAGTCTTATTAATTGGCCACAAGCTTTATATGGACTTAATAATAACATAAATAGTGGCTTATAGATAGCTGCTAAGAGAAATTGTGATTTTTTTCCCTCACTTATCTAAGTATTTTTTTGTTGTCATTGTTAGGTTACTGCTTAGTTTTACATTTATGTATCAATTTATGGCTGACAAAGCAATTACTATACATTGTCTCATGGGAATGTTAGGGGAGACTGACAGATATTTACTTATAGAAAATTTTGTGGACAATCTAAGCAAAAGGAGAAACTTCTTTTCTCTAACAAAATCTACTATGTTTGTTCAAATGTATTATTTTTTGAATATCTAAAAAAATTCTCCTATATAATCCTCTTTTAAAAGACTGTCCCATTTTCTGTAACATGACAGCTATAATATAAATGTAACTTATAGATACTGCTAAAGCAGCAGGTTAGAAAGAGTATTATACCTAGGGGCAAGAAGATAGGAGTTTGAGACCCTGTCCTGCCACTTATTGAGTGCTGATAGCCAGATCATTTAACCTCTCTAATTCAGTTTCATTTTCTACAAAATGGTGGCACTAAGACTTAGCTTCAAAGGATATGAAAAGAGCTTTATAATCATACATTTCTCTATAAATGAGTTATCATTATTATTTAATTATTACTGTATAAGTATCAATAGGGGCTGTGAATTGGTGTCTTGGAACTTTTGCTTTTCATAAAGGTTTTGTTTCTTTCTTTTCAGTAAAAGAATATATTTTTATTAAAAGGGATTGCCACTTAAGTCAAAGGTACAGTGTTCAGTGACATATACCCTGTTAAATTACTTAGTCATATAATAGATAAAGGCCTTTACTGGGGGAAAAGAAGGGATAGGGAACAGGGAAGGCTAATGACTAAAGGATTTCTTTTGGTATAGCAGGTGTCAAAAAGAAGTAGGTAAACTGAAAAGGATTGGGGAGTACAAATAATAGAGTAGAGAAAACTTTCAAATATGTAATACTTGTGTCTTTGGGGGGAAACACCTCTTTCAATATATATTTGATATATTGAGTTATTCCTGTCTATTGTATATGTAGAAGACATTTTTATGGATTTGTAAATCTTTTGAAGAGGGCTGTTATTTACCTAGTTGATAAAAAATTGACTCAAACTATGTAAATAACTATTTAGGACATGTACTACAGGCCAAATCTTGGCACAGCTTACCTATATGTGCTTGCCAGAAAAGGCAAGAGGGAAAACATGGAAGAACAATTATATATACAAAACCAATCCTTTCTTCAGTAAGGTACAAGACCATAGCTTTTATTGATGGAAAAAGGATGGCTAAATGTCTTCCTAGCTCAGTGTCTTCATCTGCCAAGTGGGTATACTATAATATGCCACTTAAATTTCATATAAATAATGTATTTATCAAATGAGTTAATGTATGTATAAATACTTGGGAGACTAAATAAGCCCTAAAGGGGAAAGTGAGTAAGAGAACTGTAGGTTTAAATGTACATCTACTTAGATGGAGAAAATGTTGGCCCCTGATTAAAATAAAATGTGCTTATTAAATTGGAGAATATTCCTTGGCCAAATTAACTTGAAAAATATTTGATTCCTTGTTATACCTCATAGTAGCATCAACACAAGTCATTCTACACTCCTCCTTTGGGGCAGTTAGGTGGCTCAGTGGATTGAGAGCAAGGCCTAGAGATAGTAGGTCCTGGGTTCAAATATGACCTCAGATACTTCCTAGCTGTTTGACCCTGGTCAAGTCACTTAACCAACATTAACTAGCCCTTATCACTCTTCTGATTTGAAACTAAAACACACTATTGATTCTAAGATATAAGGTAAGGGTGTTGTTTTGTTTTGTTTTTAAATAAAGGGCAAATTACTTGACAACATTTTAAAATTCAAATTATTTTAGACTCTTTGAAAGCATCAATAACAGAGAAATCTATTATTTGAAGGTTACTCAAAATATAAACTGATTCATCTTAAGGTAGAAAATTTTAGGCCATGAAATGTTTTTAATATCCCTTTATACCTTCTTTAAAATGATCGATATAATTATGCTTATGAAAATAGGGCTTTATTTTGAAAGTACTGACATTATCTTAATTGTAGTGTTGTGAATAGCATTGCTATAATATACACACATATATACATAAAAGAAAAAAGGCCCCTTGAATTTATGTTGTGTATCATTTCCCAGTAAAAGTTAGAGGTCAGAAGGTTACCTGTTTCTGTCTCAGATCTGTAACAGTTTACTATTCTAGGCTTCATTTTTTTTACTAGCCTGTAGTTGTGATGAAGTCAGCAACTTTTCTTGGGACAATAATATGCCTCAAATACTTAACATTCTATTTGTAGATATTATTCATAGTAAAAGTGGCATACGTGTGCCTAAAAAAATTAACTCTACTGTTTTAGTTTGAAAATGAACCTTGTTAAATGTATTGCAGAGTTTGCAATTCTAATCAGTGCTGTTCAACCATGTTAGGAAACAAAATTCCTTTGTTGTCTAACAGCACTTCACTGAAACATGATCATAAAACCAGATTTTAAAGTATATACCTATTGCGTTCTCAGAGCCAATTTCAATAAAGCATTCTGTTTTCTATTCAGATTGAAAATCTTCTTTTCAATTTTAATTGCATTAATTTAGCACAAAACCCATTGCAGTAGGTCTCTTCAGAAATAGCACAAGACATTTAAATACTCATTCAGCTATTCCGTGAAGACTAAAACTTTTATCTCTAAAAAGTTATTTTTACATGCTATACTCAAATGCACATATGTACACCTCCTACCACCTACCCAGCCATATATGTGTGTATATCTGTGCATACACACATATATAGGCAAAGTATAATCCATTTGTTGAAGCACAAAAAAATAAGCTGATCTGATTTCCTCACATTTTGTTCTTAACTCTATTAACTCTTTACTCCCAAAATCAAGGCTCTGAAGAATCAGATATGCAAGAATAGAAAAGGTGTTACAAACCAATATGGAGTGTTTCACTCATGGGTGTTTCTGAAAGGACAGCTATCTTCCAAGCATCTTAGTTTTGGTTAACTTAGAATCCCAGAAATAGTTGCTTACATGGTCTTTTGAACATGCATTTGAGGGCAGGTCCTAATGTTCCACTGTGACATAATGCAGATTTGTACTTTGTAATCTAGTTTCCTAAAGTTGCCCACAGTCAAATCATGAAGAGCTGAGGTTAGATGACGAGTTGGAAGGAAGGGAACCAAGACAGAATGGAAGCAGGAAAAAAGAAAAAGATATAACTGACTTAATAATTTGCTTTTCAAAGCAAAACTGTCTACCTAAGGACCATCTGTGAAATTGCATCTATTTTCCTATCCTCAAAAGAGACAAACAAACAAGAAGGGGCAGTTCTCCTACCTTGCTCACTGCTGTTGTCCCCACTATGTGATGTATGCCCCCCACTGGAGGGTCCTGGCGTTCCTCCTGAACGTGTGGATGCTGTATCATCATGATCTCTGTTCCAAGATGGCTGTAGGGCACCAATCAGAAATCAAAATGAAGCCATCAGTTAGCATTAGTTGAGTCTGACCACATCACATAATGA